>NW_003314326.1:491635-495040 GCF_000143415.4 Selaginella moellendorffii | reverse complement strand
CTAAAAAATGGCCAATTGGTTTGATAAAAGAGCTTTTAGTGGCTATTTAATCCCTATTTATTCATTAAAGTTCCAAAAATCCACAATGATAATACATTCAAATCTCATCTTATAATCATATGTGTTACAATGAGCCTCCATAGGTACTCCCCCCACTTTCTGCTTTTGGATGCTCTAGCCAGGTGGCTAAAACAAAATCTAATGAGCCATACTAGGTATCCAAGTACATAATGCCATTTACACTTGGATTAGGAGAATTGACCATTAGATCTTTTAAGGGAGTTAGAGCTTTTAAACACTTTATTAAGTTACTTCATTTATTTGTCTGTGTTCACTTTAGCCTTGGATTCTTCAATAGTTATATCATCACCCATCATATGGGTATAACCTTTTTAGATCACACTAGCCTTTCTTGAACAAATTGGTTCCATTGGAATTCAACCCTTACATTCTCTTTACTATACTTTTAGAATCTTTCAAGGCCCCACCCTCCCCTTGGGGGACAATCACTTTGGGCCTTCACCTTTTGACTTGTATTAGTAATCAGACTTAAACTCAGATTTGGACTTGATCTTTGTCTCAGTTTCGGTCTCAGTCTCAATCTTAGCCTTGATCTCAGACCTAGTCTCGGTCTCCATCTTGTATTCCTTCTTGGACTCCATCTCGGACTCCATCTCAGACTTTATCTCAAACTCCATCTCGAACTCTATTTCGGACTTGGTTTTGACACTTCCAAGTGTTACGACATTTACCATGTGTCATGACACTTATCATGTGTTAATCCTTTTTGTGTCCTTTTTTAGAGATTCATTCATCAATTGTTTCTTATTTCTCAAGCACTTCATTTGGAGTTCCACTCCTGTTCTTAACTTCCCAAGTCAGAGCTTTTGGTTTCAATGTTTTACACTTGTTAAACTTCCATTTTAATCACTACCATATAACATAGTTTCAGCTCTACTTTGGGGCTTAAGAATTTATGTCTTACAACTCCACCACCCATAGATGAAGTTCAATATCCTCATTGAACAATAAATCTTTTTATAAAATAACCCCATTATGGATTACCATTTTCATCTTTGACACTAAACTAATATTTGTCAAAGGTTTGCCACCAAAGGCTCACCATACCTTTCCCATCCTCTAAGAAGTATGGTTTCTTCATCTTAGAGACTCATAATATCACTTATGGTGGTTTTCTTCTTTTTTTTGTTTACCTCTCGCTAAACCCTTTAGAAACACCTTCTCTATCTCAATTTTACTATTTATTCCAAAGTAGTCTCAACCTCTATCAACATAACTATCATACTTTGGAACTTTCATATTGATTTCATGAGTCAATTTTCTCGGTATTTCTAACACCTTGTATTGCACATATTGCGCAAACTCCACTTTCATATCTTAAGAGGTCTTTTACTTAAAAGCACCATCATCCTCTCTTTTATTTTGTGCCACTATAGGTATTAATTTTCATTCATCCATAATTTGTATTACGGCTATCTATATTATTTGGCTACTTTGTTGTTCCATCTCTTAGAACTTTCATCTTCACCACATTAAAGCATTTGAAAAATTCCATCCTTAATAACATATTTCTTTTCTCACAATCCATTAGTATCCATTATATGGGTGTTCCTCACATAATTTATCATTTGGATTCCTTCCAATAATTTCTTTAACCCATTCTTGGTCACTAATCCTTTTCTTTTATCCTTTGATTATTACACTAAGTAATATAGGATCATTACCTCCATCCTTAAGGTATTTTTTTGGTTCCATAGTAAAGGCTTTATTTTACCAAATTTAGAGGGTGTTTATCTTTAATAAATCTCTTTATCATTTTCTACTAGAGGCTTTATCTATAGTGCAACCTTGTGACCTTCCCATAGGTCTTTCTTTAAAGACTAATTTATTGAACTTATAATACCATTGTAATATCATAATTCATTTCACCTATGTGTCTTTCCCATTTGGTCTCTTTGACTAAGTCACACTATTACTAATAGTTCAAATCAACACTCTAAACTAAAAACTTTATTCCTTGACCTAATAAGGAGTTTGTTTTTCTTTAGCCATAGGATTACTTAATGATCTCACATTGATACCTTAACGTATTTACCAATAGGTATTAAGTTTGCCAGACCTTTAAGTTGTTGATCATAATTCTAGAAGCATCCCTTACATTTGGCAATGCACCTAAGCTAACCCTTCTGGCTAGGGGTCCATAGCAACCGAGATTGAGTGTCTCTATCTCATTCACCACATCTTTAATGCCACTTGCAGTACAGTGTTTAAGTTAGATATGCCAAACTTTCATACTAAGTAATTTAATTGTGTATCGTAATTCTGGAGCATCCTGTAGCGTATGTGGTTTTCACCCTTTATCCTAATGTAATTTACCATAGAATAACTATGAAGTAGAATTTAAACCCTCCATATGCCATATGTCACATGCCATATGCCACGTGCCACATATACAAAAACAGTGGAGTAGAACTTTAGTTTTAAGGCCTTTGGCCATTGAACAAAGGAATAAAGCCAAACTCCCAAGCTTGTAATTAAGGAGTGAAGGAACTGGAGCATGGAATAACTCCTAAGCATTCAGCCCAATGAGTAAAGGGACAGGAGCACAGAGTGACTTGGAACAATCCTAGAGTTTCCAGCATCCTAATGCTAGGACCAATATGCAAAATGGAGCCAAACGGAGTCTAACATAATTTTAGTATACTGGTGGTCTAATGCAAAGATATGGATACTCCACCAGCTAGCATGGTGTGGAACTTAAACTTAGACCCAAGCAGTGTAAGCGACTAAATTTTCCATTCTACTTTAGTCACTTAAACCACAACTCCGACCACTTGGAGGAGTCTCTCTCACAACCTCCATAAGTCCTATTTCAGACTTGGGCTTGCTAACCCCAAGAATGACATCGTCGCCACTCAACCTTTGCACTTGGTCCAAATGCTCCATGTGTCCAATCCCATGACCGACACCCCAAGGTACCATCGACATATCAGCCTGTTACGCTAAAGATATGCCCCTTCACCTTAGTCACACCGGTGGTCTAACACCATCTACATCACAGTCCTGTCTCTCAAGAACTGGGCCATCTGTCCATGAGTGATCATTCCAGATCCACTCCTTAGCATCCTTAGGATGCCCACAGACATGGGAATTAGCCTTCCCCAATATCCCTTTTCCAGTCCTCATCAGGTCCCTTTTCGTCCATGGCCGTGTTCGCCAACACTACTACTGGATCAAGCCCGACCACTAAGTCCCATGGTCCTTTGGGACTTCCCCCTCACATGACCATATCCCTGGTCTCTACACTAGAGGACAGGTCCTCTTCCTTTTCACAGTCTAGGACTTTTGGGCAACATCTTGGAATACCGTGGCCTTATGCGAGCC
>NW_003314326.1:441087-491339 GCF_000143415.4 Selaginella moellendorffii | reverse complement strand
TTGACTCATCTCGACTCCATCTTGGACTCCATCTCAGACTCCATCTCGAGCCCATCTCGGATCCATCTCGGACTCCATCTTGGGTCCATCTCAGACTCCATCTTGGACTCCATCTCGGGTCCATCTCGGATTACACCTCGGATCTACCTCAAACTCCACCTCGGATCTACCTCGGACTCCAACTTGGGTCTATCTCGGACTCCATCTTGGGTCCATCTCGGACTCCATCTCAGGTCCATCTCGGACTCCATCTCGAGTCCATCTCAAACTCCATCTCGGATCCATCTCGGACTCCATCTCGGGTCCATCTCGGACTCCACCTCGGATCTACTTCGGACTCCACCTCGGATCTACCTCGGACTCCAACTCGGGTCCATCTCGGACTCCATCTCGGGTCCATCTCAGGTCCATCTCGGACTCCATCTCGGGTCCATCTCAGACTCCATCTTGGGTCCATCTCGGACTCCATCTCAGACATTCCCACGTGTCATGTGTTCATCCTTTTGGGTCCCTTTTTTAGAGCCTCGCTTATTGCTCACTTCGTGCTCATTCCTCGAGCACTTTGTTGGGAGTTCCACTCCCGCTCTCGACCTATCAAGTCGGAGCTTTTAGTCCAAACGTGTTACGGTTGTTTGGCTTTCGCTTCGGCCACTACCACGTGGCGCCCTTCCGGCTCCACTTTGGGGCCTAGGGATTTTGTGTCTCACAACTCCACCACCCATAGACGAAGTTCGATGTCCTCATCGAACGGCAAACCCTTTTATAAAGTAACACCCGCAAGTATTACCATTTCCATCCTTGACACCCAACTAATATTTGTCTATGGTTTGACCCCGAAGGCTCACCATACCTTGTCCATCCTCTAAGGAGTATAGTCTCTCTAACATAGAGACTCACTCGACCACCTGGGGTGGTTTGCTCCATTTTATTGGTTCAGTTCTTGCTAAACCCGTTAGAGACACCCTCTCTAACTCAATTCCACTACTCATTCTCGAGTAGTCTCAGATTCCATTGACATAACCTTTGCACTTTAGAACTTTTAATTTTGACTTCTCAAAGTCAATTTCCTATGTGTCTCCGACACCTTACGTTGCACATGGTGCAACTCCACTTCCCTATCCTAAGAAGTTCTTTACTTGAGGGTACCATCATCCTCTGTTCAATATCGTGCCACCTTTGGCACTAAGTTCCAGTTATCATAATTGGTGCTAGGGTTGCCCACGGCCCTATTATTTGGCTACCTTACTGCTCCCCCCTTTGGAGCATCCACTTTCGCCAAATCGGAGCGGTTGGGAATCCACCCTTGGGGAAACATTGCCTTTCCCACAATTCATTAGCACCCAACACATTAGTGTTCTCGGCCTAACTTTGCCATTTGGATTCTTTCCCATGATTCCTATGGCTCTTTTCTTAGCCACTAGTCTTTTGCTCCTATCTTTGATTGTTGCACCTAACAATATAGGATCGTTACTTCCATTTTCGAGGTTTCCTTTCAGTTCCATAGCAAACACTTTTCTTTGCCAAGTCTAGAGGGTGTTCACCCCTAGTACATCTTTTTAACATTTTCTGCTATGGGCTCTATCTACAGCCCAACTTTTGAGACCCTCCCTTGGATCTCTTATAGAGACTACTTTCCTCAAATTCACTATGCCATAGCATTGACATAGCTCATTTCCCTTAGGTGTTCTTCCCACTTGGTCATCTTAACCAAGCCACACCATTATCAATAGTTTAAATCAACACTTTGAACTAGGAATCATATTCCTTAACCTAAACAAATACTTTGTCCTTGTTTAGCCACAAGATCACCTAGTGATCTCATCTTGACCCCTTAATAGGTCTACTAATAGGAACTAGGTCTTCCAGACCCTTCTAAGCTGTTAATTATGACCCCGGGGGCATCCCCCACACTTGGTGGTGCGCCCAAGCCAGCTCTTCCGGCCAAGGATCCATAGCAACTGAGACTGGGTGTCCCCATCACATTCACCACGTCCTTGGTGCCCTTTGCACCAAAGTGTTTAAGTTTGATATGTCGAGCTTTCACTCTAAGCAATCTAACCATGCATCACGACTCTGGGGCATCCCTCGCTTGGCAGTGTGCCCAAGCCAGTCTCCTCACTGAGAGTCCATGACCACTGAAATATGAGTGTCCTCATATTCCAAACCATCACCACGCCCTAGTGATTTGGGACTCGAACCCAAGCACTAGAAAACCCAACCTCCGTATATGCATCTACGGAAGGCATCATCCAAGATGCCTGGCGTGACTCCCCACGCCGGTGCACCAACTTATAGTCAAAGCGCACTATAGATCATAGCTTAGGAACCTAGTTCCTCCGCACTGCCAAGTCCTCTCACTTGACAAGTCTGTGATCATGCATGGACTCCTCCATGCTCGGCCCCATGGGCCACCCCTTTTGAAGTTAGCACCTTCAACTAGGGGATTTGTCCCCCTGACTTGCCAATCTCACTTAGCAAGTCATCTGGACACCGTAACATGGTTCATGCATAAGTGTGAAAGTCCTTAACCATCGACTTTCGTTCAAAGCCCTTTCTTTGAACACTCGGGAATCATTTCCCCAACCTTGATAGCCTCGCCTCATAGCCAGCTTCAACACCACGCTTCTGCTGTGCTACTCTCATTTCACGCGCTCTAGGAACCATTTACGCTTGGCTTTCTAGGTATTAAGCTATCTAGAATTGTCTTTGGGAACTTTGAAAGAACTCTGTGCCTTAGCTTACTAAGGCCTCTTTTTTTACAAGCTTTCTAGTTGCCATATAGTCTAACATGGACAATTCCATATTTTAGACTCTCCATGACATCACGATTGTTAGCAACAACACCCTCGAGCCCCCACTTGATTCTCCACTCTCAACTGGCATAACCACCTTTGGTTATGCCCTTTGATTCCTATGGTTTGGTTTTATCCCCTTATTACTTGCTTTTTAGCTTCACACCTTTCCTTCGGTCATTCTCCTCCAGACTAGGAGGATAGCTTTGCACTTTCTATCATGCCTTAGCAAGTATTCTTAGGGATGAACTGACCCGATAGCCTAGGGAGTGGTTCCTTAATCTAGGTATGCTCACCTTATAATCCCACACACCGGGATTAACGTTATTGCTTATGGGCCCTTATATACCCCTCACTAGCCTTGCCAAAATTCTATTTTTGGCTTTGTCCAATTTGTGTAGATAGTCTTCTCCCATCTCTGCAACCTTGGACATTTGGATAGCACCTTCTATCCATCATTTGTTAGGGACTTAGTCCCTTGGGCCTTATCTATTGCCCTCGCGACATCAAACACCACCTCCTGGTGTTCTAGAGTGTTTGGATGTCCCAAATGATGGCATCTTTGATAATGAGCATTCTCTTTTACGACATTGACTCACTATATCATAAACATAAGCAATTTATCCCCCATAGGGGTATATTTAACTTCTTTATGCCATTAAAAAGTTTTAGGTAGCTACCTTTTACCAGTTTAACCAATTATTTTGCACCTTTTGCTTAGTTGCCTCATATTTGTCAAGTACTACAACTCATTGCTAGTGCTTCCACACCTCCATCATTGTTTTGGTCACCACACTCTACCACCTGCCTTCTAGTATAGGTTATGCCATTCCCATTTCCATTGGGATTCCCTTGGCAAGGGGTTCTTATGAACCCACCAACATAACCTCAAGGTATCACACCTTGGCACATTTGGTGTCTCCACACCATTAGCCCCACGAGCCTATCCTTATGACACTACTTATTAGTGTCTAGGTCTTTGCCAAGACCAATATAACTGTTCCTTATGCTAACTATCCGTTAGCACCGCACCATAGTGTTTGCACCCAACTCTGGGCCAAAGTTGCTTTCTTCTGGGAACATCTTTCCCACAACTTTAGTATGGCACATTCTGCCATCAATGAGATACCTACTGTTTTCATACTTGGATCTTATGATCCTCCCCATACCTCATGGGGCACCATACACCTCAATCCAAATGCTTCAACTAATCCCTTAGAACCATTCCCTGACTCCACTTGAGTCATCCAGCATTTTGGACTTTGCTAATCCAACAACCTGCAAGGTCTTAGTTTTCGAGGTGTCAACTCGCTGGAATACAACTTCTTATATTCATGTCCTACTCACAAGGACCATCCTTGCAAGTGTTACTCCGACAGTTGATGGTTTTCTTAGGGCTAACCTTTGCCCCTTAGGACTACTTGTCCATGTGATGAGAATAGCAACTCATCTTTAAGTACACCCCCAACTCTTTGGGTTGTTCCAGCATTTATTAGAGGTAGCCCCGGCTACCATTTCAAGGACTGGTGTCCTCTTCTGTATTTGACCTTCCACAGTCATCAATTCCGGTCTCAAATTTATGAGTACCAGCCTCAACTATATAAGGGTAATCTTGTGACTCCTTTATTGTTTTGGAGTCCGCATCTTTCCCGTGATCCCAACTATAGTTGTTTACCATATCTACATCAGCCAGTTTGCTAAGTCAAACGCTCATCTGGATCACATCCTCAACTCTCTGAGGAACTATACTGTTCCCAAGATCCCAAAGTCGTTCCCTTACTGGCCCTTTTCTATCCACCACATTGCGCCCAAGTTCATGCATGAACTTGAGTGGAGAGCCATGTTCTTTCGACATGCTACTCTTCAAGGATAGGCCCACTCCTAGAACCTTCCAATGCCAACATCAATGGTGATATACTTGAGCACCAATAAAAGTCGGACTAAGGAACAGCTTCGATACCAAGTTGTAAGCGACTAAATTTTCCATTCTACTTTAGTCACTTAACCACACCTTCGACCACTTGGAGGAGTCTCTTTCACAACCTCCATAAGTCTTATTTCGGACTTGGGCTTGCTAACCCTGAGAATGACATCCCCGCCACTCAACCTTTGCACTTGGTCCAAGTGCTCCACGTGTCTGATCCCATGATCGACACCCCAAGGTACCATCGACATATCAGCCTGTTACGCTAAGGATATGCCCCTTCACCTTGGTCACACCGGTGGTCTAACACCACCTACATCACAATCCCGTCTCTCAAGAACTGGGCCATTTATCCATGAGTGATCATTTTAGATCCACTCCTTAGCATCCTTAGGATGCTCATAGACATAGGGATTAGCCTTCCCCAATATCCCTTTTCCAGTCCTCATCAAGTCCCTTTCCGTCCATGGTCGTATTTGCCAACACTACTACTGCATCAAGGCCCACAAGCCCGACCACTAAGTCCCACGGTCCTCTAGGACTTCCCCCTCACATGACCATATCCCTGGTCTCTACATTAGAGGACAGCTCCTCTTCCTTTTCATAGTCTGGGACTTTGGGACAACATTTTGGAACACCGTGGCCTTACGCGAGCCTCGTGGGTACTCTCCCCACCTTCCGCCTTTGGGTGCTCTAACCATGGGATTAGAGTGAGGTTTCGTTAAGCCATGCCAGGTATCCAAGTAGGTAGTGCCACCAACCCCCACACTCTCCCTACTATACTTTTGGAACCCCCCATAGGCCCCCCCCCCTGAGGGACGATCGCTTTGGGCTTTCACCCAACAGCCTGTATTAGTATTCGAACTCAGACTCGGACTCGGTCTCGGTCCCAGTTTCGGACTCGGACTCAGTCTCAGTCTCGGTTCCATTTCGGACTCCATCTCGGGCTCCATCTCGGATTCCATCTCGGACTCCATCTCAGACTCCATCTCGGGTCCATCTCGGACTCCATCTCGGTCTCCATCTCAGACTCCATCTCGGGTCCATCTCGGGTCCATCTCGGACTCCATCTCGGGTCCATCTCGGATCCATCTTGGACTCCATCTCGGGTCCATCTCGGACTCCACCTCGGATCTACCTCGGACTCCAACTCGGATCCATCTCAGACTCCATCTCAGGTCCATCTCGGACTCCATCTCGAGTCCATCTCGGACTCCATCTCAGGTCCATCTCGGACTCCATCTCGAGTCCATCTCGGACTCCGTCTCGGTCCATCTCAAACTCCATCTCGGGTCCATCTCGGACTCCATCTCAAACACTCCCACGTGTCATGTGTTCATCCTTTTGGGTCCCTTTTTTAGAGCCTTGCTTATTGCTCACTTCGTGCTTATTCCTCGAGCACTTTGTTAGGAGTTCCACTCCCACTCTCGACCTATCAAGTCGGAGCTTTTAGTCCAAATGTGTTACGCTCGTTTAGCTTTCGCTTCGGCCACTACCACATGGCACCCTTTCGGCTCCACTTTGGGGCCTAGGGATTTTGTGTCTCACAAGCGGATGGAGAATAAGGACAAACATACAAACAGGAGTTTGACTATGCCTCAAGTGTGTCGGCCATACCCAACCTACCCACTATCCCTACTATATACTATATATTTGGAACCCTACCTATAGAAACACATAGGGAGTTTCTACCTTATGTTTATTCAACATAAGTATATATATGATGACTAGTTTCTCAACTAACTTGGGTGGAGATTGATAAAGGGTCTACCAATACCAACTTCTTGCCGTCATGGCAGTAAAGAAATAATATTTGAAAGGACTCATTAATAAGTAATTTTAGATACTTGCAGTCATATTTGTGACACTCTTCCCTCTTAGGGAAGATGAACATCCTCATCGATGCATACTCTAGTCTAGAACACTACCAAGGAAACAACTCTAGAAAAATTTTATGGTGTTCATATTTTGTGAGAAATGCATCAACTTAAATGAGTTAGGGTAACCTCTCTGTCTAACACAAATGTACTACAACTCAGACACCTTCTAGCCATCATTGACAATGAAATTACCAACGGAGTTAACCACCCTTACTACTCTAGGTGTATAAAAGATGATATGCCCCTACCTACAGGTGATATAGAGAGAGAAGCTAAAGGCCCCAACTTTCATGAGCAAACAAACCAAACCCATCGGTCAGGTTTTGATAAATTACTATAAACAAATAGTTAGAGTTGTTTACATAGTCACACCCTTTAAATGAAATAAGGGACATTGACGGAAAGGCAAGTGATGTGACTAATCTATAGTAGCTACCCCATGACTAAAGATTTTACCATGCATATGAAGTTTTAAAGCCAATCTACCTATATGTAAGACACAAATCCCTAAGCCCCAAAGTGGAGCCGAAAGGGTGCCACGTGGTAGTGGCCGAAGCGAAAGCCAAATGAGCGTAACATGTTTGGACTAAAAGCTCCAACTTAAAAGGTCGAGAGAGTGGAACTCTTAACGAAGTGCTCGAAGAACAAGCACAAAGTGAGCAATAAGTGAGTCTCTAGAAAAGGGGCACAAGAAGACCAACACATGACACATGGAAGTGTCTGAGATGGAGTCCGAGATGGAGTCCGAGAAGGAGTCCGAGATAGAATCCGAGATGAGTCCGAGATGGACCCGAGATGGAGTTCGAGATGGAGCCAAGATGGAGTCTGAGATGGAATAGAGACCAAGGCCGAGATTGAGACCGAATCCAAGTCCGAGGCCAAGACCGAGACTGAGACTGAGACCGAGACCGAGACTGAGTTTGAGACCGAGTCCGAGTCCGAGTCCAAATACTAATATAGGCTGTTGGGTGGAAGCCTAAAGCGATCGTCCCCTAGGGGGGGTTGTAGGGGGTTCCAAAAGTATAGTAGGGAGAGTGTGGGGGTTGGATCCTAATGGAGTCAATTTGGCCAGGAAAGGCTAGTTTGGCCCAGAAAGGCTATACTCAGTTATTGGGTGATGAGATAGCCACTAGGAAGTCCAAGGCTAGAATGAATACGAATTGACAAGCGGGGTAGCTTGGTGAAGTGTTCAAGAGCCGACTTTAGTTCCCCCGGGAGATCGAATGGTCGATGCTCTCAGTCCAAGCATGGGTAGCACTACCTACTTGGATACCCGGCATGGCTCAACGGAACCTTACTCTAAGCCCATGGCTAGAGCACCCAAAGGCGGAAGGTGGGGAGAGTACCCAAGATGCTAGCATAGGGCCACGGTGTTCCAAAATGTTGTCTTAAAGCCCTAGACAATGGAAAGGAGTCCCATTATCCTCTGGGACTTCCTCACCACATGATCGTATCCTTGGTCACTACACCAAAGGACCACTCCTAGTGGTTGGGCCTGTAGGCCTTGTCCTAAAGGCAATGTTAGCGAACATGGCTATGGACAGAAAAAGGGCTTAGTGGGGACTGTAAAAGAGATATTGGGGAAGGTTATTCCCCATGTTTGCAGGCATCTTAAAGATGCTAAGGAGTGGATCTAGGATGGTCACTCATGGACAGATGCCCCAATCTTTGAGAGATGGGACTGCGATGTAGGTGGAAAGAAATTATTAATGATCGATATATCTTAACTCAAATCCAATAAGGAATTAACATCTTCAATATTAATCACCAACTTTTCCTCTTGTGAAGTTAACATAGTTAATGATTGAATCACTTTTCAAGGAAAAGCTTAAAGCTCAACTTACTAAAAAATCTTATCTAGAACACAACTAACTCAACTTACTACTCAACTTATTTGAATGGCAATATAGCTACTAACTAGCAATTGCACAAATGCCAATAACACAAGCTACAACTAAATCATCAACACTATTTGCATCAAGACTAATGAAACTTAATATCAATTTTATGGGGAGATATCTCATTCCACTCCAATCTCAATGTTAATAATGTCAATAACAAAACATCACTTCTATTCTATCAACACTACAACAAAGCTAGAAGAAAGAAAGAGTGAATCACCACTCAAAGCTCTTTAGCAACCAAGCTAACCAAAGTCAAAAATACATTAGTCAATATCCGAGACTAAACCTTTAATAAAACTCAATTATAGATAATACATCATCAAAGAATGATTCACCACATCCAAGACTCAATATAATCCAACACTACAGACTAAACTCAACTAAATGATATTGACAAAGGTAAAGTCGATATGCTAACATAGAAAAATCATGTAAGTTTAACAACACAATCCTCCATAACATTATCTAGTAAAACAAATCTATTATTACTAAATCATCATCGAGCAAAATAAGTATCAAAAATCTTCTATGAAGTCTACAAACAATCATTAGTTATAAAGTAACTAATAATCACTCTTCAACTTACATTCAAAAGACCCAAACACTAAACTCATATCATCGAATCATATACTTGTCCAACATAAAGGTAATACCCCAAGTACAAGATATAGAAACATAAACAAGCATAAACTAAATGATTACTCGAATTTAATCGAACCACAATAAGCTCACTTCTAATCAATTAAGAGTTTTGGGATATTTGAAGTTAAATGTTCTTAGGTTTGAATAATACTAAACTAAATAACTTTTCAAAAAGTCCAAATTCAAGAGTTTATATTTAGTATCAAAGGGGTCTTAGGTCTAACCAAGGGAATTGCACCATATATTGAATAGTGGTCTGGCTAAACTCTCAACTTTTGTTCATAAAGGCATGCACTTGCAAAGAAGTATGGTTGCTTATAATCCATCACAAAGTGAATTATAAATCATCAAAGAGAACGGCTTGAAAAATAATTCAATAGAGTTTAAATATAAAGTAAAAAGGTTAATGAATAGAAGTGTATCCCTTTTTCTAATCAATTAAAAGCATTGAGATATTTGGGATTAAATGTCCTTGGGTTTGAATAATATTGAGATGGGTGACATCTTGGGAAGTCCAAATTCAAGGGCTTACACTTCTCCCCAAATTAATACTCTATGTCTTGTGCTTTTGATAGTTTATGAATACCAAATTGGGTGAACTATTATAGTATAGTTTCGCAAATCTCAAATAATTTACCCAATTTATTTGGTCTTCGCATAAATAATCCTTTAATTGTCTATTCACCCTTTCTATTTGTCCATCTGTCAAGACTGATTATAACTATATAACTTAACTCAATACTTAATACTTATTTATTGGTGATAGTTTGTGCTGAATTTCAATTTAGTGTGATACTATTTGTAAGCTTCTGAGTTTGGACTTCCCAGGAAGTCACTCAACCCAGTATTATTCAAACCCAAAGACACTTAACCCCAATTATCCCAAAACTCTTAACCGATTGAAAAAAAGGGTGCACTCTTGTTCATGGGCCATTTCCCTCTATATTTAAACCTCATGTCTCTCAAGTCATCATCTTTGGTGGATTGAGGGGTGCACTCTTGTTCATGGGCCCTTTCCTTTTATATTTAAACCCCATGTCTCTCAAGTCGTTTTTTTTAGTTGCTTACAATCCACTATGCTTTCTTGCAAGTTCACGCCCTCGTGAATGGAAGTTGGAAAAGGCTTCTAGCTGCTGTTAAACACCCTATCCTATCAGAGTCGGACCTGAAACCCACTTTAATACCAAATGTAAGCTTCTAAGTTTGGATTTGAGAGCCTTACTCTTTAAACACCCTATCCTTTGGGTCGAGCCCAGCCAGAGCAAACTAAACCTACCAGATGATAATTAATATATGGTATAATTCTCCTAAGCTAATTAACTGATACCAAATATGGGTCTTGGGATAATTAATGTTAAGTGTCCTTAGGTTTAAATAATACTGGGTTGGGTGACCTCTTAACCGATTGGAAAAAAGGGCGCACTTTTGTTGATAGACTTTTTCCCTTTATATTTAAACCACGGATTATCTTTCAAATCATCCTCTTTGGTTACTTACACTACTATAAGAGAGTTTTTTAGAACTTACTAATAAATACCTTATCTTAGTCTGAAATAAATTTCTTCTGGATTTCCTTGCACTCGAACTACTTCTTCAAAGAACACATTCACTACACCTTCACTACACCTTCTACATCCACTTCTGTTGTGATGGGTATAAAATGCACCATTTTTAAAAATTAATCTACTGCCACAAATATCACATCAAACCCATTAATTAGGGTGTGTTCCATGATAATGTCCATGATAAGGCATTTCCACAAATGGTCTGGGATTAAAAGACTTTACAATAAGCCTCCACTAGCCTTAATCACAACTCTCACCTGTTAACATGTCAAACATGCATTTACATATTCCTTTATATCCTAGTTATATTCAGTTAGTGTATTGTCTTGAGCACTTTATTATGTTTTGTAAAAGATTCTTGTTATAACATTTTTCTAATGCTACCTTCCTCAATTCCTCTTTTAGAATATAAACCCTGGACACCAGCTGAAGAAGGTCAATATTCAAGAACAAAAATGATGAATAATACTTGTAAAAACAGTGCCAACCACAAATCATCATGTTTCTGACTCGGCTGTAGCAAATTTTAACTCTTATTTTATTTGTGTTAGCAATGTCAATTGTCACGTTGAGAGCATCGCATTGATAAGCAGTGCCTTGTTTTTGTAGACGTTATGACCCGGGTCAGGGATTCCAAAATCCTCCTTGGCCATTTTCTCTAGCTCTTTTCTGGAGAGAGCGAGGAGGCCAAACCCGTCATCACAGACTTGTGTGTAGTTGCTCTTTCCTGTCCACGTCCTGTGCTGAGTAATGTCTACCAACACTTTGTAATCATCCGCACTCAAACCTGGAATCGAGTCAGTATCAAATGGTTGAACGTGCAGCATGTAGGCAGGCGTTCCGATCACCGTACGCCTCCGCTTCTTGAGTGTGGACTTCTTCTCGCTACTGCAAACGCCAGGCCGTGAAGAACAGCCAATGAATGCGAAGTGCAGCTTCACCGTCGATGGCGACACTGGCGGCTGCAACGTCGATGCCGTGTCCATCACATACTCTTCAATGTCTGGGAACCAGCGCTTCAGGGATGCCAAGCTCATGAACTGGTCCGCAGAATGTAAATGCCTGTCAATGTTGACGGTGAACTGCAGCGCTACAACATGCAGCTCGCCCTTCTCGTCCACCCACACAATCACGCCATCCACGTCCGGGAAGGCACGCTCCCAAGGCTTGTAATAATACCCTGAATTTGGCTTCAGCTGTACCAGTGACTTGATGGTTCTCGACGGGATGCTGTTAAACGTTTCGACACAGATAGCTCCGCAGACTTTAAGCTGCCCGAGGACCAATCCTTTCTTTGGAATCACGCTGGCTAGAACGTCCTCGCAGAGATGGCCCAGGCACAACCAGTCGATTTCACTTGTATCTGACAGCTTGCGGCTTGCATATGCCAACCACACTCCGTTGGCATGGGGCTTGGCAACTTCTTCTTTGGAGCGCACGGTCTTCACGTAGACTGTTTTTATGTAAGGCGAGCAGTATTGGCCCTTTCCAGCGTTGAGGACGTAAGTTGGGTCGAGACTTGCCATGGACTCGTCGGTCAAGTAGTCCTCTTGCACCACTATTCGATCTGCCTTTCTCGAAACAGCTTTTAGCTCGGTATGTTCACAAAACGTCTTAATCACCGCGTCCCAGTACTCGTCTTCTTCCTCGAGCGCTGAAGCATCCGCTTCGTCGTCGCCATCCAGCAGAAAGGCTGCAGCTAAGCCGCTGCGCTCCCATAACTTGCGATCCCGAAAACTGCTCTGTAGCTTTGTTTCACATATCACGGAGTTGCACGAATCGCATAGTACGTCGAGGAAAAGTGGCACAAGTCCGGTGTAGAAGTAGATGCTTGCACGACGAGCAGGAATTTTCCCCAGTATACAGTCTGAAGCATAGATGGAGTACTCATCCTGCATGCAGCCAAATAAAATAAAATAAAAATAAAAATAAAATCAGAAAAAGAAAAAAGTACGTTGTTAAAGGCTTCATTTCCGTAAGTGTAAAACGGTAGCTCCTGGATTGCCTGGCTGGCTCCTGAGCTTGTGCACCACCAGACCCTTTCGCCTGTTGCCAAAACCTGCTGTAAATGGCGACCCACTGCAGAAAGGTGCTCGGAGTTCAACACCGGCTTTCCGAGAAAGTCCGCGGGGTCTAGCTTCTCGCCACCGTCCACCAGGAAATGAAAAATCTCCGGCTTGGAGCCACCCTTGCGACTGCTGATGAAGGAGATGATATCTTGCGTAGACTTGATGGCCTTGATAACAGCTTCAACATCTTGCCAGCCATCCACATTCTCGACACTGTCCACCAGATAGGAAAACAAGAGCGCATCCTTTAAGGCCGCAACTATATCTTGCAGCAGCGTGATCCCCCACAGGAATACCACCCGAGCCCTCAACTCTTGCTTGGCTTTCACAGTGTTGAGCTTTTGGTATAAGAGGCAGGCAAGCGCTCGAAACTCAGACGATTTCCCGATGCCCTTGGGCCCGTAAACAACCAGCTCGGTGTATCCCAAATGCCACTCCCTCAACAAGCCATCCAACGTGTCCTTGCCCACAAAATTGAAATCCACCGGTGGCCGAATGGAAGAAGGGGAGCGTCTCATTCCGGGGTATGGCAGCGACGTCAGCTTACCTGAATCAATCAGATCGTCTTCCTCCAGTGCCAGGATCTTCTTCACCGCCTCCCTTGCTTGGCTCTCCGTAACATACTCGCGCTGGCGCTTCCCACGCCGCACCACAGCTCCCCACGAGCGCATTGAGAGACCTAACCCTAGAACCCTAGATCACCATACAGATTATCGATATTATTAGGCACTCCAATGTCAGTGGCAACATGTATACTTTTCAAGGAGATGAGTTAGTCTACACTAAAAATCCAGAAGGAAAGAAGATCCACATTTTTGAGAAATCATCTTTGCAAAGGTTCAAACATGTACTCCACAGTGAAAAGCTCAAGATAGAATTTTAAAACTCCATCAAAACGCTCAAGGCAATAAATTAAGCTCAATTTCTTCAAATTGGATTTGATCTCAAAGCCTTCATCCATTTGCCTCCAGCTTCAAAAGAAATGCAGCTTGGACACCTTTTGCCAACTGCAAATCCGTTCATGAGACTAAACCACTCACCTTGTCATAAGCGGCACGCATTTCAACAGGGCAATTCTCCCACCAAAAAAATTAGCATACATCTGTCTGAAGTAGTTAGTTTTGAAATCCAGAAACGCAGTGCTCACCTTCACTGCGCTCACCTGACTCGAGCCATCGCTTCTTGAAATAGCCTTTGTCTGGAATCACGTCTTTGCTGCAAGTGAAAAAGAGCAAGTGCATCAAAACACAAAAAAAAGCCATACTTACTGTGCGTGTAACTTGCAGTAGCCACCCCTTTCAACCCAGTTTCCACAAGGTGTGTAGTCGTCATGGTTTCTGCCCATGCAATAGTCCATCACTCACAGCTGCAGGATGCTAGGTTCTGCCAACATGAGCCGCTGGTCGAAGTAGCCTAAATCATTGCAGACGTCAGAGAGCTTTTTAAACTGTACATCGACTATGGGGACTTCCCCAACTTGCTCATCAGGCGGCAAGTCAGTTTGCTTAATGTTCTCTGGCATTATGATGTAGTACTGAACCTCATACTCACTGTAGTCCGTCTTGGCTTCCAACATGCTCTCCTTCCAGGCAGGTATGTAGAAAATCAGTGTAGTGCCGTTTCTCACCTTCACAAACAGGAGATCAATCATTTTCTTGTTGTACACCTTGCAGGGGGCAAAATGGAATTTTATGTTGTGCAATGCCTAGAAAATGTTTACTGTTACTAATATATGCTTGACTTTGAGACTGGCAAGTTCCGGTAGCCAAAACCTGCTTGAGGCAGGTTCTAGCCGCCCGACTGGCTGTTCATCAATGTATATTATACAGTATAGACAAACAATGATTGCAAAGTACAAGAGTTATGCAGTTTCATTTTATTTATTCAAGTTCATTACATCAAAGTGTTTCAGAATATAACACTTTGCCAAAGAATCGCCTGAATAGAAAAAGAGATGAAAAAATTTATACTTGTTTCTTCAACACTATCACTGTGGCCTTGAAAGTGCATTTATATTTGCAACTTTTCTCTGGTTTGTCATTTGAGCTGGTGAAGAAGTTTATGCAGCTGCATGAGCTATTGGAGAAGCATGAGTTTGAGCTTGAGCTGGAAGCAACAGACTTGGAGTTGAATATGTTGCTGGTGCCCCAATTTCTATTCTCTTACTACTTGTTTCACCTCCTTCAAAATTTATCCTGGATCTCTTCAAAAACTGCTATCTCCAAGGCACTTGCATCTCAGGAGAAAGTGGGAGAGCTCCTCTTTGCAAACTATTACTTGTGTCTCTTGAACTAGAAGGGGTTTCTTTTGGAGCATCCTAGACTTGCGGATTTGGTATATAGCGGATGAAGGCAGATCTAATATCTAGTGCCCTTAACAATTTTTCCAACTCGTCATCATCACCATTGCAAAGTACAATTTAGTTCTTAGTTCTCCATGCAAAATAAATAATAATATTACTAACCTTCTTCTCAATTGTTTAGTAGAATCATCTTGCTTATTTTCACACTTACAAAATGTGTTATCTACATCAACCTCAGCATAATCCCTTCCACTTCCACCAATTGTTTCTTCTGGTTATAGTTACTGCCTTTAGAGGTGTTGTTCCATCATTTGTAATATCAAATTTAACACCAGTTTGCTTAGCCATGGATTTATCAGTGGATTGTTGTCGTCTCCTACTCCACATACAAGAGTTCTAATAGATATGGACAAGTTTCTCAGTTTTCTTTAGATCCAACCTAGCATATTTCGTTAGTACCACAGGTAAGAATAAAAAATCCAATCAATCAACTCACTTGTTCTATCTAAGAGTCAAAACATTTCCATATGTGCTGAAGTTGCATTCTACAGCATATTTAGAGGGAACAAGGCCAAGGATGTTGCATGCAAACCTTCAAAGCAAAAGTACTTTTGAATCTAGTTCAAGGCAGCTTACCCACACCATCCAAGGATCAACTACTTCTTCTGTTACAAGGTCTTTGAACAAATGCCCAACCAGTCCAATGATCATCTTGAAAGGGGCCTTGCCTCTGCTCATACATAGGGTATTCCATAGCAAACCAACTAAAATCTTTATGTCTGGATAAAACTGCTGGGTTGCCATCCATAAGTGTTTGACTACATTTGGTCAACTGCTATTGTATCTGTAGCATGGGTTTAGGCACCAAGCTACACCAAAAAGATCACATCTGTGGAGGTAATGCTCTTCTCAATTTGCTAGCATAGCTAGCACAAGTCCCTTCTCTACTTCATACAAAGAAGGGCAGCTTCTCGTTTCTTGTTTTGTGTTCTCAGCAGCACCCTATGGGCCACTATAGGGAAATTGTGCTTGATACTGAAAGAACTCTCTCCAAGTGCTTTCCACTCCACTATGTTTAAATTATGACAAACCCTAGAATGAAATCATATATATACTATTGGATATGCTAGTGTACATATCCTACATATCTAGCAACTAGCCATGTTCATCCTAGATCCAGGATCTCTGGTTTGCACTCCTCATGATGCCTTGCTCTTTATTTCTTTAATATGTTTACTGTTTTTAGAGCATAATTAAAGTATTGAGCAGTAAAGATATTGAACTCTTGCCTAAACTATTTCTATGCAGTGTTAAAGGTGCTACTTTGCCACAAGTATTTAGTTCTACCGTTTTTTATGATGTTCCTTATGCTAAGAATTTCTTTGTTTTGAACAGCATATAGCAAATAATCTGGAATCAAGCATTTTTACTCTATCATATTGGGCTTATAGACTACATTGCAATAATACTAGCCATAGCAACTCCAGTCACTAGAAAAGCTCTTAAGAAGTTGCAAATGGCTATCTTCATCTAGCTTAGTTTTGAATTCTTTAAAATTTATTTGTTCTTTGAGGTGTATTCTAATTTTAAGTAGTGGAATTCAAATGTTATCACCAACTATGTATTAGTATTATTGATTCATAAACAAAAATATAGCAAAGCACAACTATGTTCCTAGATTAGGAGATTGGCAAGCATGAAATATAGATTTGAACAACGTGTTTCAAATCATATAACAAGTCATAAAAGGTAACAATCTTATATGAAAATATACACACTATAACCTGGTATAAGAGCTAAGTGGGCTTTACCACTTTCAACATACCTGAGAAACATAGTATTCCATGAAACACAGTGTCATATACATTCTTGAATGTTGTCCAAGCCCGTGTGTGCATCCACAAAGCTTCCACACTTGAGAATACATGTCAACTATGCAGTTTGCAATATAAACATCTAGCATAAACCTTCTCTTTGCGGACTCGCATTGCAATGCCATCCCTTTCTAGAGAGCTTTGCTACAATGGAAGTTTGAGAGTTCAATGCTTCAATAATGACTGCAGTAAAACTTCTTAAGCTATATCTGACCATTCACTCAAAGTGACAGCCACCATTGAAGGAAGCACCATCCAAGGCATTGATCCAAGTTCACAATAAATCTTTTTACCCTTCAAGTATGTTCTAGCTTTATGAAGCCACTAGCTTATTGTAGCCTGTTATTATATAGTTAAAATAAAGTAGAATCATACTTTAATTTAAATATTTATCAATAGCACCTTGTTCATAGTTTTTCATTTATTATTACAAAGAATGTTTATGATTTCTTATCTTGCATGTCTTATAATGATAATAATGTGGGAATTTCTGATATTAATTTAATTATAATAATCTCTAGCTCCCTTTTTATTATATTTTAATTGAGAACCATTAATTTCAGTTTAATATACTTTTAAAATTCTTATTCTACTAGTGAGATATTTTCCTTTTAGGGTTAGGGCCACCCTTGTTTAGGGTTTGGTGCAAAACAATCTTTGAACAGTGTGAGATATCAATTTATTAACATTGGATTTGAAACTTGGCATTACATTTTTGCCCCAATTTTGTGTTCTCTCACTTCCAGAGGTAGCGAGCTTCATCCTCCATTTCTTGCAGGTGTTCTAGTGATTGATTGCTGGCACCACAGCATGGTAAGGCTAAAGCAATCTTCATCCCATCCAAGATACATCTTCGTTACTTTTCTTTTGTTCTAGGCACGTGGGCTAAAAATGACAAGAAGAGGGGAAACCCAGAGAAGGGATCTTCTATGGATTCACGTAGGTGCTCAATCTTCTGTGGCTATCTAATAAGTAATGCTCTGCTCAATTTGGTTTCTATTGTGCCTACAACACATGAACAAGTCAAAAGAACAATCACAAAGAACACTCTCACCCATATGTGGCCTATATCCCATTGCCATCCTTCTTCTAGCTAGAGTTTTGCCTTCATGACCATCTAACATGATCAATGCAGGCAACAATAGCAACAAACAACCTGTGCAGCTTAAATCCCACAATTGAGTGCCAACACATGCATTGGCTCACATACTCCTGGACAATCTTCTTCTTCAAGGCCACACAACACCACTAAACACACACCAACATGGTTGGCTCTAACACCCAATGTGAGTGGTTAGCTTTTTGTTTTTCTTGTTCACAATACTCACTCTTTGGTTGTTTTTCCTAGTCATAACTTGATGCATTTGCCATGCGAGCACGTAGACAATACTCAGCAAGTAGATTTTCTAAAAGCCCCTAGCACTACACTCTCTCGATGGGGTCCTCAACATTTTGTGATGGTCTAATGATGGATCACTAATCAAGAGGTGGCAGCTTATCCATTGCCACCTGAGCCATTAGTAAGGGTTATTTTCTTTAAAGCTTTTCATGGGTAAAATATCTCCATGCAAACTCTATCACCTATTGTGGCTAGTGTTCAATAACATGCAGTAAACAACCTTTAGTCTTTGGCATCCCAAAACAATAAGAAACATGGCAAAGCCCCCTGTGGAGGCTCTTCCATTGAAGGAGTATCTTGGCCATTGACAACAATGCCATGCTCCAAGTACATCACTATTTCAATTGCATGGCATGAACATAGCTATGGCCAACTTAGGGAACCTTATATGAAGATTATAGAGGTCATACCAAAGTGCTTGGAATGGGGTGGCATATACTGGATAAATGCTTTTGTTCCAGGGATGGCACCAAGCAGTGTACATTGATCTGCCAGTAGGTTGTGTGGAGGACATTGGAGCATGTCATGAACTCGCTTTTGTGTGTGTTTTGGGGCAGTGGGGTGTTCACACCCCCTCCCAAGCACACACCCTTTGCTGTGCTGTAACTGTTGAGTCCGGATCCGGGCGGGCAAAATTCCCTCGTGTTTGAACGTGGGTGAGCTCAGTCGCATGGGGGCTTAGCTGGTGCTTCACAGCCGGGGAAGTGACACTCTAGGCATCTACCCTTTTGTTAAAAATGCATGGGATGGGAGAGCAAGAAGTCACATGCTCTGTGCTATTGAGTGACCTTTTGGAATCTCGGGCAGGGGATGTATTTCTACCTGACGAAAGGATCGGTCGCTCCATAGCACAAGAGCATATAACTTCTTGCTCCCTCCGCCACATGCATTTTTAACAAAGGTTTTCTCCTTGTGTTGTCCCTAATGGGTGATGGCTCCACTTACTTGTGATGCTGAATGAACTGATGTTCCTGGTGTGACCACCAAGTCCGGATCCGGGTGGGCAATTCCCTTGTCTTGAACTCGGGTGAGCTCAGTCGCATGGGGGCTTGGTGGGGAGCTGGGTTCTGATGTGACTGATGCAAAACATGTACGTGCCTGCATGCCCTTTGCGTGTGCACTAAGTAAGCATGTGGTGGAGGACATATGCTCCGTGCTATTCAGCGGCCTTTTGAAATCTCGGGCAGGGGATACATTTCCACTTGGCGAAAGGATCGGTTGCTGAATAGCATGGCAAAGGTTTCTCCCTGTGTGTGACTGATGGGTGATGGTTGCACTCACTTGTGATGCTGAGCGAACTGATGTTCCTAGTGTAGCCACTAAGTCTGGATCCGGGCGGGCAATTCCCTTGTCTTGAACTTGGGTGAGAGCTCAGTCACATGGGGGCTTTAGTGTGGGAGCTGGGTTCTGAGGTGACCGATGCGGAGCATGTATGTGCCTGCATGCCCTTCGGGTGCACACTGTCCCTGTCCTGTAGCTCCTTGGGGGTGCTCCTAGACCTCCTTGGTGGTGAGTAGCAAGTATGGGTGACGGCATCCACTGACTTGGTGTGATGCCAATCCAGGAACTTCTGTTCCTGGATCATCTGAAGTGTGTGTTGAGCACAGTAAGATCGCTGACATTTAGGACATCACAAACCCGTTGCTATATGTGATTGGTATGTGGTGTTTACTCTCAATGAAGGTGACCTTGTGCTCTTTTGCACACATGGTTCGATTTGTCTCAATGTTACATTGGAAGAATTGAAGTCTTGTGGGTTTTAGCAAGGGTGGTGTGGGTGATGCCACACCTAGCCTTGCTTGCCTACACTGTTGCATTGTTCTCAAGGTTTGGACTTGTTCTTGCCTTGATTTCATTGTAGCTCGGTTATTACCTTTGGACTGATGCTCAAGTAGGGGCTTATGCATTAGGTAGCCAAGGTCCAGTCCAAGTCCGGCCAGGGCAGGTGAAGACTGCGCACGTGTGTTCTCACCGTGCGTAGGCTTCACTCAGCTGTTGAGGGCTTTGGCTTGCCTTGGCATTTGAAGCATGACCCTTGCAGCTGTGGCATCCTAGTTGATGTTGGTTGTGCATTGCCTTTGCTCCATCTCTAGGTGCTAGGACCTATGTGCCTTGCATCCTCAGACGGTAGCTACCTGGTTGATCCTGCCAACAGTCATATGCTTGTCTCAAAGATTAAGCCATGCATGTGTCAGTATAAACTGCTTTGTACTATGAAACTGTGAATGGCTCATTAAATCAGTAATAGTTTATTTGATGGTACCTTACTTCTCGGATAACCGTAGTAATTCTAGAGCTAATATGTGCAAAGAGTCCCGACCTCTGGAAGGGATGCACTTACTAGATTCAAGGCCGATGCGGGCTCGCCCGTATTCTCGGTGATTCATGGTAACTTGTCGAATCGCGTGGCCCTCGTGCCGGCGATGCTTCAATCAAATTTCTGCCCTATCAACTTTCGATGGTAGGATAGAGGCCTACCATGGTGGTGACGGGTAATGGGGAATTAGGGTTCGATTCCGGAGAGGGAGCCTTTGTGAAGTGGTTTCGCAAAATGCAAGGAACATCTATGCATATCGAGACTCACAAGTTTGGAGAGAGCTCTCTAAAGCCCCAAGGACCTTGGTCTTCGACTATGTTACCATAGGTATCATGTTGTCATCCTAAGATTCTAAGGTAGCACTCTCCATTACTCCTATTGCATGCCCGATACCACCAATCTCTTCTACTTGCAACAATTGAAATTTCACATTTATTTGTGAGGCTATCTAGACTTCTCATGTGTACTACTCACACACTCATGACCAATAATCTTGCATACGTTCAAACATGCATGCACAACTGTTAGAAAGATGTCAATAAAACACATCTCCAACCGCTAGAAGATCTATTAAACATTTAGATGGTTGCATGACCGCTTGTGATATCTAACAATGAAGATGATTGAATGGAGGAAGATTTATCATATTAGATTTCAAACCTGTGGAGAAGTGTCAAGGATGGAAACAATAGAAAACAACACTTTTTATCTGAATTAGACATTGGAATAAATGGTGGGAGTTCTAGTATATCTTTTATTTCTTTTAGTTCTTCATCCAAATACGAGTTTTCTTCTTCATCTTCTGCATTGTCCTTACCAACATGAATAATAACCTCCTCATTGCATTGTTGCTGTCAAATATTTAGCAAGCCAATATCTTCTTCTCACAGGATTTGATTGGCAGCATTGCTTGGTGCTAGAGATGGCATCCCACACTTCTAGATGTGCCTGCAAGAAAAATATAACAACATCAATATAATGATAAACTCTATAAGGAAAAGAAAACATACCATTAGCATTGTTCTCTCACTGTTAGTAGGTATATGCCTATGTTTGGTAGTGGAGCAAATGTTTGTGAGTCAAGTGTTGACTTGTGTTGTAAAAGTAGATGACTGAAGATTGTTTTCTATTACTCTTGTTACAAGATTACATTCCAAAAGCAAATATGGTGGAGATAGTACTAGAAGCTCCTCAATTGAAATGGTTTATAGGGAGTTCTTTTCTACTGAGCCTTAATGAGAATGCAATGCCATATTACTGGCTGAGTAAGCATCTTTGGACTTCCCGTCACCCAACCTAGTACTATTCAAGCCTATGGATGTTTTAACCCCAAATATCCCAAGACCTTTAACCGATTGGAAAAGGGGGTGCACTCTTATTCATGCCCTTTCCCTATATATTTGAAATCCATGGATCGTTTTTCGAATCGTTCCCTTTGGTTGTTTACAGTTTTGTGGAGGTTAACTATAAAACTCTTTTTTTTTTATGGAGTTATTGACGTTGTGGTGGTGAATTCACATGATCCAAATGCCTATGCTATCATAAGGACTACAAGATATTAGTACTTGGAAAGATGGTAAGATTTAGTATTGTCATTTTTAGTGGATAATGGGGTTTGTTCTTTAAATACAAGCATCTTTGACTAAGCTACAAAGGCTTTATGAAGTTGCAGAAATAAAGTATGGCCAATTCTTGCATTTTTTGGTGAAGCACGCAATGTTGCGTCCATACTAGGAGGCTAGGAGAAAACTTAAGTTGGACCTTGCAAATAATGAGTTTTTGTACTTTGAGCCTCTCTTCAAACTAAATTGTCGTACTCTTAAATTTTGAATGAAGTATGTATGTGATGTTGTTGGGGCAATAGTGTGGGAGATAAGAACCATTGATGGTGGAGGTCTATGACAAATGCACTACACAAGGCATTGACCAAGAAATGTGAATAAGATCAAAGTTTATTTGCCATGTCTTTTAATGAATCATATCCTTGCAAGGAATGATTACACAAACAACTTTTAGAGTCATTTATGAACCCCATCTCATAGTTGGACCACCAGTGTGACTAAGGTGAATGGGCATAGTTTTAGCATAACAAGTTGGTATGTCAATGGTACCTTGGGGTGTCGGTCATGGGATCAGACACGTGGAGCACTTGGACCAAATGCAAAAGTGGAGTGGCATGGATGCCATTCTTGGGGCTAACAAACCCCAAGTCCTGAATTGAATTTATGAATGTTGTGAATGAGACTCCTCCAAGTGGTTGGAGGTGTGGTTAAGTGACTAAAGTAGAATGGATAACTATGCTTAACGAATGACTACCAAACAGATCCTTCATGAATCCATCTATGTATAATAAAACATAACTCACTTTATAATAACTTTGAGTTTTTCAACAATTAAATGAATACAATTCTAAAAGTATGAACTTATCAAACATAAATTTTTTGAATATTTTATGTGGGCATCTTACAACTGCCATCACTTACCATCTGTGCCTAATAAGACACTACTAAAGTTCTCTAAAAAATAGTTTACTCCAACCACTTACTTGAAAGCATTGCTCTTTAAACAAGTATCACAAGAGCTTCAAGAGCATCACTTTGCTCCTTAAGCATAACATCACTATACTCCTCAAACCTCCCAAACGCATCCTCAATTGTAATATAGCTTTCTTCTTCTTCTTCTTCTTCATCTTTAGTTTTGGCCGTGAGGGTTTTTGCACACTATGCAAACTGGTGGGTGAAACACAAGAGGGATTGGGAGCAATTCACACCTTTGGGCCTGATCCTTCACTAAACCAAATTTGGGCTTTATAGGGTAGCAGATCTTAGAGGAGATGCTGTTTGGGAAGTGTTTGTATTCAAGACTGGAATTGAGGGAAATGCAAAAGGCAGAGTGTTTGAATCAAAAGAAAAAGGAATGTGTATTGTATCTAAGATTATATGACTTAAAAAAGGTACAATTGTCTTCCAATCTTGATAAATTCCCATTTTCCTTCCTTTAAGCACAGTATATAGTAGGAAATTTTGGCCCATTTTTACAAAAAAGAAGAAGCAAGAACTAAGTATACAAGTATTTTGCAATCCCAAATAATTCCCATGAAATAATGAAATTCCATGAAATTTCATATACTGCTCTAAAATGAGCATCCATGGTTGAAAACTATAAAGTTAATCACTCTATTTGAGCTCCTCAGCCTTTGCTAAGTTGCAACAATGCCCAAAAGCTTTAATCAACTAGAATTATAAATCGGGCAAACAATTCAAAGCTTATAATTATAAATAATTTGAGTTGAATGGTTATGGATGGTCATGTAAGGGCACATAATGGCCATTAGATTCTGGGGAATATCCTTAAAAATGATTAAATGGGAATATTCGATTTCACATGTTTCACCCAGGAAATATTCAATTTCACATGGGAAATACATTTTCATGCAGAGAATATCCAAGTTTACGCATAGAATATTCTTTGTTTCATGGAGGTACTATCTCCAGGGCTATGCTCCCATGGAGAGGTCGAGCAACGTGAACGAGGAGCTTGTGGTTGTGAGCTGTGACCTTGAAGGAGAAAACGTCGATGCCTCCATTTCTGCCAATAGCTATAAAATTCAACCATGCTTTTGCACCGATCCAAAAAATGACCATATTTTGAATCACTTGGCACTACAGTGCCGGCCAGCAATTCATTTGTCAGGCCACCCCCTGCTCTATTAGATGTGAATTCATACCGCAGTTCTTCATACCAAGGAAGAGAATGCGACCATAACTTATAAGACACCTTTGTTATTTTACTGGTGATATTATTTAAAGAAATGACGTAGCGTTTGATGTAGCCAAATCAAACCCCGATTTGCACATTTAAACTCATTTGGACAGCAGGAAGAAGCTACGACTAGAAGGAGATTCCACGCCTTCGACCAGCATCCGGAACTGGTGGAGGCAATTCCACATCGGGATCATCATCTGCACAATGAGGCGTCAGAAGGCGTGTAAATAAGCAAGAGACATGTTTGATACTTACCAGGAGCACGGCAGTTATCACACAACCACAACTCCCAAGTTTCCTCAGTAGCAGTGGTGCAGAGCCAGTGAAACCAGACGTTACAGAAAGTACAGCTTATCCACTTATCATCCCTGCAGGTTTCAGCACACTTGTACTCTGGACAGACGTCCTCGGCCGGCTTCTTTGAGTAGAGATTGCTCTTGAGCACCCGAAGTGCGGAATCGATATCCTTGAGATGGCTGGACAGCTGACCGAAAGACATGAAGACTTGAGTAACATGAGGGTGTTCCGAATCCTTAACCACCCAAGTATCTGTCTCTGTAGGAGTGTACACCACCCAAACTAGCATCGTCCTTCTTTGTGTCACTGTAAACAACTCGTCCGCAACCTCTAGAGTTCTCTTATGATGCTTCTCGGGATTGTTGGCAACTGTAATCTGGAAGACGATTAACCACTCCTCATCGGAGTAGAAAACATCGGCTCCGATGTGGTTGAAGTTCGGAAGGAAAAGTGTAGGTGACAGGCCCACATCTTTCAGCTCATCTATCCCAAACTTCCCCTTGACTGTCCGCACTCCTGCAGGCTTGATCAAAATTTTCTCGCTCAGGTCATTGTTGTCCACTCTTATACAAGGGGTCAGCAGCTTGAGCGTCAAGATGGTAGCCTCCTCCACATTCCAGCCAATGCGCACCAGGTTGTTGTCCTTCATGATCATTCCGAGCCACCTCCGAACCTCAACCTTCCCTTCCTCCAAACTTTCCGCCTTCACCTTCTCCGAAATTAAGCCAAATGCATACGAACGAAGTTCACCAGTTAAACACTTCCCTCTTCCATCTCGACCCCTGTAGAAGGCACGGGTATCCATCGCAACCGTCAAGCGAGCAACCTGCTCCCCCCGTAGTGCTCTGGCAAGTTCACTAACCTCCCAGCTGCTCCGGTTCAGGATGAAGTCCGCAATCTCATCCTTGAACCGACTGATAGCACTATCCAGTTCACCGTCCTCGCCGAAATAGTGATGATAAATCAGTCGCGGCACAGAACCAGTTCTTTGGAGAATATAAGCAATTTCTTCATCAATCAAACGCTGGTCCGTAGTTTCGAGGTACATGCCAATGCAGGCAACTAGTTCTTTTCTCTAACAAAACAGCTCGGTGAATAACCAGTTTTCCGAAACAGGGACTTACCGTATACCCTCCGCAAACGATAAGTTGAGGCGGAGCAGCGTCCTTTATAAGCTCTTTGCGCAGCTTGCTTTCTATGGATGCACAGAAGACGACGACGCACACCTGAGCAAGAGACTCGACAAAAGATCGAGCAGCAAATCTGATCTGGCCGGAGAATATATCTTTGTCATGTAGCGAGTTGCCATCGTCGAATAAAAGGTAAACCTTTTGCAGCTTCTTTCGCTCTTTGAGAAATTGGAGCAGACAGTCCGGCCTTTCGTAGTCGACACATTTCAGCGCGTTGAGAGCCGCTTCATCACGAGCATAGGCTAGAATGAGCGCACGCCATAAATTGTAAGATGGATCTTCCATGAACACTCGGGCGTTGATATACGCAACAGCAGCAGCGCCGGTAGCTTTTCTTCGTTCGCTGACATATAAGTAACCAGCTGCGGCTGCAACGCTGTACGTTTTTCCAGCCCCAGGGGTCCCAGTTATGAACCGAATGGCAAGATTCGGGTTCGTGCTGTACACGCTCGGACCCTTCTTCACAGCTTGGAAAAACTTCAGTATGTCCACCGTAGTCTTCCGTCCCATGTATGAAAATGAGGTCGCGTCTTCTGTAAGAATGTCCGGCGCCAGCAGATCTATCCGGGTATCGATGCTCCCGAGCTTTTCTTCTGTCATCTCTTGATAAGACATTTCCAAAGACAATGCCAGCGCAGAAGCTTGAGCCTTCACCTCCCCAAATGGATCTACTCTGCGCCTTTTCCTGCTAACTGCAGAACAAGCGCTAAGTAATGCCGGATCAACACAAATTGACGTACCGAGTGACAGTAGAGCAGATTTGGTCGCAGCATCGGCAGGGAGGAAATAGTCCAATCGGGTCGACTCTGTAAGCTGGAGTAATGCGTCAATGATGGTACCAGCTGTCTCGTTGTCAAACAAATCCAGGACCTTAACCCTTGCGCTATCCCAGCTGAGCTTCTCTCTACGAGACAAACCGCAATCACCCATCTTCAAAACTGCTTCCACAACTGCCTTTGCATCCCAGAACTCCTGCATTGCGCCAAGATAACCTAACTTCTCGAATAGCTTACAACACAGAATTAATACTATTATTTAACAAACCGCAAGGTAGGCCAACCTAGGGTTTAAGGCGTTCTGGCCTTAAACAGGCCATGGATTATTCTCGGAATAGTTTGCAAACATTTACCATTCTTGTTTCCAGCAACAATACCACAGTCCAGAATCACACGATGTATTACAATTAACACCTAACTATTTACACAACGGAAATTAATGATCTTCTTGGCAGCTCTAAGTGAGGAGGCACAGAAAGGAATTGTCAACAAGGTTAACAAGCTAGCAATAAGTTTTTCTTTTGTGCTCTTAGGTCTTAGAGTTCTCGATAGGATCCAGTGTTTCTCCTCACCAGTTGGGCATTATGGCAGAGTTTCCTGTTGAAAGTCAAGCACAGAAAAAGAAACAAAATACCTCGTGCCCAGCTGCTTTCAGTGCCTCCTTTTTCTCCTCAATGCTTGGGATTGGACTCCGCACGAGGTAAGTTTTCTTTTTCTGCTCTTAGTCTTATAGTTCTCTATAGAAAATTCCACCTCCAATCCCAAGTGTTGAGGAGAAAGACGAGGCACTGAAGGTAAGTTCCTTTTTTTGTGTGTGTTTTTAAAGACTTAGAGTTCTCATCAGGAAACTTTGCCATAAGGACGGGTGAGGAAAAAGCACTCAAAACAACTAGGCACGAGGTAAGTTTTTTTCTTTTTTGTGCTCTTAGTCTTAGAGTTCTCTATAGGAAATTCCACCTTCAATCCTTCTGAGAAGAAAGACAAGGCACTGAAGGCAAGAATTTTTTTTTTTTGTTTTTTGTGCTCCTAGAGACTTAGAGTTTTCATCAGGAAACTCTGCCACAATTCCTGACCGGTGAGGACAAAGACAAGCTCGAGGCACTAAAAGCTACTTAAGGTAAGTTTTTCTTTTAAATTGCTCATAGTCTTAAGAGTTCTTGATAGGAAACTCCATCTCCAATCCTAAGTGATGAGGAGAAACACGAGGCATTGAAAGTACCAGGAAACTCTGCCATAAATCGGGAGCATTGAAGAGAAAGAGTTGAACGAGGTAAATAGTTCTCTTACATATAAGTGCTTGAATCTTAATAGCTATGGGCCAATATTGAGCAGATCTCAAACAACATTTCGTGCAGTCCTCTACAGCATTGTCAACAGCCTTCATGACGTATGGGATATTCCTGGATAGACCCTCATGTCCTCACTCGCAGTTCTTGTTTTATTGGTTCTTCGCGAAAGTTTCCTCACTCGCAGTTCTTTCTTTTTAGTTCTTTTTTCTTGGTTCTTCGCAAATGTTTCCTCACTCGCAGTTTTCTTTCTTTCTACATGGGCTTCACCACCAGAAGTCTTGGAAGCCACACTGATTGTCCAGGTAAACGAGAAAGAGATTTTCGTTTCCATGTGATCGTTCACTTGGCTTCTATCTTTCGTGTAGAAAGTGGAGCGCAATACAATTTGATCGGTTGGTTTCTATGGCTTTTTCTCTCTCGTTTTTTTCTAACTTGAAAACACACAGAGGGAATGGTTCGTCATTGTCGACTGGACGTGTGATATATTATGTGAGGCTTGGAAAAACGAACAGTTCTTCACAGATCAATCTTCTCATGCATGTGACTGTGACTGGGTTTTCTTACATTTACTTTTCTACTTTCTTCTCATCGTGGATACTCCGTGATCTTGTGTTTTTATCCTTTCGTCAGGGCCGGATCATGTTCCTGTAAGATTTACCTCCAAAGGATAGAACCGGTGAAAGAACGTAGAGAAATCACCAAGATCATCGACCGTGCTAGAGATCGAGAAGCCACAGAAGTTTCAATGAGCTTTGTTCTACTCGCTTCTCTTCTTGTAAGTTACCACCGGACGGTAAACAGCCACGACTTTGATGATCCCGCAGCCAACGAGCTCTCCCACAACAACATCCACATCCTTGTACGCTTCCGGGGCCTCCTCGAAGAGCAAGTTCACATCCTCGCAAATCACCCGGCCTCCCAATCGCGTCTCCTGGAGCGCCGCGGCAGCAGCGTTCACGGTCGAGGCCTTGTTCTTCATCCTGGACAGCGCCACTCCCCTCGTCAAGCTCCGCCCGGCACCGTGAGCGAGCGAGAAAGAGTTCTCTCGCTGGTCGCCAACCGGCATCACCAAGTAGGAGAACGATCCCCTCGACCCCGGAATGACCACTGCCCCTTGATCACTCGGCGCAGCCCCTTTCCTGTGCAGCCACACCGATCTCGAATCTATCTCCTTGTTGGTCACGTTGTTGTGCCAGATATCCAGCACCTTGCTCGCGCTAGCGTCGGGATCGCTGCTCAAGCACGCCATGATCCGGTGAGCGATCAAGTCCCTGTTGGTTCGAGCCCAGTTGCAAGCGTAGTTGTGCTGCTGCATGTACGCATCAAACTCTGCCGTGTTCTCGCGGAGCTGGACGGGCTGCGAGTGAGCGATGTGCTTTCCAAGTCCCCGGGAGCCGCTGTGAACGAGCAGTACAAGCTTGTCTTCGTGCAATCCCAGCGCCGAGAAGCTCTCCGGATCCTCAACTCGTTCCACTTGCTGGATCTCGGCAAAGTGATTGCCACCACCTATAGTTCCCAGGCTCTCGTCGAAAGGAGTGCTGGAGCTCCCGGAGATACCGTTCTTGGCTAGCCACTCGGAGACGCTTCCATCCTTCCAGCGTCCCTCGATCCCCTGGAGCTTGTCGCAAATTCTCTTTGGACGAGTGGAGCTGGAGAGAGTGGTCTGGAACAAGGCCATGCCACAGCCAACGTCGCCACCGATGAGCACTGGATAGATGCATTCCTCCGACTCGATGGCCGCCCCAATGGGATAGTGATCCGATGGATGCAAGTCGGGCATGACCACTCCCGGAAGCCTCGCGACCTGTTCTAGCTGATTGATTGCTAGCCGCTCCACGAAATCCTCGAGAAATCTCTCCGAGGAGTGGACCACTGAGACTGCGGCCGCTGGAGCTTGATCACCATCCTTGGAGGAAAGATTTCCTCCACCGACGAATCCCTCCCCTGCCGATACGAGCACAACCGCGTCGTTTGCGACTCTGGACAGCGTCGCTGGCCCGATCTCTGTGCCATCGGCAGCGAGGAAGAGGCGCTGGGGTTTCTTGATGCGGAGCTTCTTCTCGGCGGCCGCGAGGATCGATCTGATCGATTCTTCTGGATTGCTGGCATCCAGATCGAGAACTACTGCCGATCTTACCGTCTGCCGGCTGTTCCTGGTGAGCGTGATCCTTGTTCCAGGCATGGAAATCCCCTACATTTTTAGGGTTCTAGAGAAATTTTATAGTTGACAGTCTTGTCCTAAGAAACCGGGTACACGTCGGTGATCTTGCAGCCTTGTTCTTCTTGCTCGAGAACCTCGACGATGAAATTCATGGATCCTCGCAAGGGTAAGTCTTTGAGAGTTAGAAGAACCTCGGGCAAGCTAAGATGTAGATTTCCCATGTCTATCTCCTCAATGATGTGTGGAGGAGAGAGTGTATTCTCTTTGCTCTCTCACTATAAACTATAGCCTCCTATCCCATCTTCCCTTTAGGGTTAATATTAGTATGGAGTCGAGCAGTTTGTTGAAGCTCGCGCAGATCCTCGCTGCAAGGCTTGATACTGAGCCAGCCGCCGCCGACGTCGTGCTGGAGGCGCGAGCGCTCTGTGAATACATCGCAGAGGTGGGATACGTCTTCTATCCGCCTGCCAACGACCACACGCTCTTCTCCTTCGTTTCAATCCTCTACCTGGGAAGCCTCGGGCCCGAGGAGCGTGAAGGGTTCCGAAGATCCCTTCCGCCGGCTTCTCAGGTTGCGTGTGATCTTGTGGTGGAGTTTGCGGGGGAGCTGCTGGGGCACGGCTTTGGTGTTTGCGATGGAGATGACGAGGTTGGGAAGCCGCTGCAGATGTTTTGGGAGCGCTTTTGTGGCAGCAAAGGCGTGCGCATCGGCGTGGATGCTGCTGATCCTCATCGACCAGGAGAACTTGTCATGGAGGACCGCCCCCTCGAGCCTGTGCGACCCCCCCTGGAGCCCCTCTACTTTGGTAACCATGGTTTTGATTTCTTTCTTCTTATATGATTCTTGTTTTTCCAGGATGGCAGGAAGGAGGAGGCAGCCCGCTGCATGGTGGCGGTACGTAAGTTTTGACCCGAGTGCTGTGCTAACGTATTTATTTGTAACTTAGTAACAGGGAAGGGATCAGCAGTGACTCTAGCCGTCGGACTTGATGATGTTCCCAACATCCTGGACCTTGTTTGCAAGTTGACGGAGAGTGACTACTTTTTCTACTTGCCAGTGAAGAACCTGGGATGGAACTTGCGGACTCACACAGAGCTACGAGACACGGTAGAAGAGTACTACTCAAAACTCGAAGGTGACAGGAACGCCTTGCCCAGAGTGCCACCAGCAGCATACCCATGCGTTGAAGTTGCAACTTCTCCATTACGTGTGAGCGAGGCTAGGCTGCTGCTGCGGGGGATCCGGTCCAACCAGCTCCTACGCTCACTGCTGTTGCACCGGCCGCCACACTCAACACTCCCGCACTACTACACGATTGTCAATGCCAGCGCTCACGCGCGTCTCTGGCTCGGCCGCTACGACCTCCCGATCTACTACGACTACAGCTTGACGTGTAAGTTAGATCCGCCCGCTTCTCGCTGACTATAACTTGCTTCCTGCTCGTTTCTAGACGGTGAGCTGTGTACCCGAGGAGCTGCATCGGCCGAAGAAGAGGTAGGCTTTTATACTTCTCTCCACTGCAGCTATAGAAACAGCTATTAATGTCGTGTTCAGGCTCTCAATGGTGGTTTCCTGGTGGAGCGCGGGCCGTCTGTAGTAGAGACTGTGTTGCGAAACAACACACTAAGCCATATGTGGTACGTATGTTGTGTCTTCTCTTAGAAGATCAATGTCTTGCATTGCATTGCTTTTTGTAGGAAAGAAGGCCCAACTGCATACGAGAAGCTAGTCCATATGCGTCCCGAGGATTACGAGCCATTGCCGGAAGGAGCTGTGGCGCAGGATGAGAAGCTGTGGAAGGCGCTCCAGCAGCTGAGGCATGCTGTGGTGGCTACGCCCTCGTATGCATGGGGGCATGCTCTCTCCACCGCCGTTGTCATGTACGCCAAGCATTTCCCGCTGGAGCCCGAGGCCAAGCGCAAGTTTCTGTTCAGGCACGGCGTGCCCAAGCACTTTGGAACGCTGCAGGTTTTCGACACCATTCTCAAGCTGTCACAGCCACTGGACTCGGTGGCGATCAAGGAACGAACCTGTGCTTTAGAAAGCTATACACCACATTCCAAGCTCGCATCCATCAGACGAAGATTTAAAAGAAAGCAACGTTTTTTTCGTATGATTACCACTAAATAGACGAGTGAAAGTCCACTTTGTGCTGGAGCTTTTATATAAGGGTTCTAAAGGAATTTTCAAAAACCCTAGAGTTTTAGGGCAGAAAGATATGTTTTTACTTCGATCGCGTTGCCGATCGATCCATCGCAAGTGCGCATCGTCACCGCCATCGCTGCTGCTGCCTGGATGCGACGAGAATGCCGCAATGCTGGTGTTTGCGAGGGGATTGAAGGTGCGTCGTCCAAAGACAAAGAAGCCGATCACACCGATTCCTCTCACCCCAGCGATCAAGAGCGTGCTCCAAGGTCAGGAGGATCCCAGTCCAGCGCTAGAGGGCGACAAGCTTACCAGGAACGCTCTCAAGCGACGCAGTGACAAGGGTCTCTCGCTCGTCAGGCTCATGGCGACTTTGGCACCCGGCCAGATTAAAAATGTGATCCAGTAAGTCATCTACTTCTTTTTTCCTGGGTCGTCACTCGCAGTTCTTCTTTCTTTCTAGTTCTTCTTTTTTTTTTTGGTTCTTCGCGAAAGTTTCCTTACTCGCAGTTCTTTCTTTCTTTGTTCTTCAGATGGGCTTCGCTACCACCAGAGGTCTTGGAAGCCACACTGATTGTCCAGGTAAACAAGTGTCCGAGAAAGAAATTTTCGTTTTTATACGATCGATCGAGACAGTGATTTTGGTTTTGTCTTTCTCGTAGAAAATGGAGATCACTGGTGTGAAGGAAGCGAAGAGGCGGCAATACAGTTTTATCGGTCGGTGTCTCGATGCCTTTTTTTCTTCTCGTTTCCTTCTAACTGGAAAACACACAGAGGGAATGGTTCGTCACTGTCGGCTGGACGTGCTCGAGTATGTGATATATTGTGTGAGGCTTGGAAAAACGGTTTCCCTCCAACAATTCTTCGCAGATCAATCTTCTCATGTATGCGACTGCGGCTAGGTTTTCTTCGTTTATCTTACTTTTCTTTATTCCACTTTCTTCAGAGGGATAAATACGTGAAGACCACCTCTGAAACATGGGTGAATGGACTCATGGACAACGAATTGAGTGTTACAAGGCTAATCTATACGCTGCCATACGGGTATGACAGGGAGGTAAGTTCTTCATTCACGATTAAAATCTGGACAAATGAACGTATGTACTTGGCAGGAATTGCGGAGGTTGCTACGCGAGTTTAAAATGAAAGTGAATCTTTCGAGGCAGTCTAAACAACAGAAAGAGAGTGAGGAGATCCAAAAGTCAAAGCGAAGGAGCTGCGTGAAGGCCAAGAAACTGCTGGTTAAGTTTATGACGGGCCTGGCACAAAAGGACTACTGCACGAAGTCTCTAGCAGGGGAGTTCACAAAGGCTTTAGAGATAGAAGGCGGCGAAGCAGCCATCCAAATAACCGATGGATTGGACCGGGTGGAGCTCTCGGACTCGGACCAGGCCGAGGAAGTCGACGGGAACTCGGACACGGAACTCGTTGCTTCTGACCGTCGAGACAGTGCTTCTGACTGCGAAGAGGAGGTCTCGGAGGTAGAACGCGATCCAGAACACGAAGACTCGGATGGAAATGTAGAAGACGACGTCGACAAAGCAAGAGAACTCTAGCGAAAATCTGGTTCAAGCGACAACTTGACAAGTGGCTATCACGAACACGCGACAAAATGGCTTGGTAAAAATATCATTTTTGTCCTCCCTTTTTCATGAATATTCTTGTCTTTTTTTTTTTTACTTAGGTTACTCGGGAGGAACACTTGGGAAAGGCACAATGAATCTATCGAGCTCGCCGCGGCTGATGATAGTTTCCGATCTAGACCACACCATGGTACGCAAATCGATCGACCTTTCATTTGGTCTCAAAAAGTTTTGATTTTGCACAGGTGGATCATCACGACCCGGAGAACAAGTCCCTTCTCCGCTTCAACGCATTGTGGGCTGCCGAGTTCAGTCACGATTCCTTGCTGGTTTTCTCGACTGGGAGGTCTCCGACCCTTTACAAAGAGTTGAGACGAGAGAAGCCATTGCTCACTCCGGGCATTACAATTCTCTCGGTCGGAACGGAGATAATGTATGGCGATTCCATGATTCCCGATAGTGGCTGGGAGCACGAGCTCGACAAAGGCTGGGACCGATCGATCGTTATGGAAGTAGCTTCTGAGATGCCCCAGCTCACCTTCCAGGTTCGTTTTCATTGAGAAAAACTTGCGAGTTCTCGTTTTTATTCTGTAACTTGTAGAGTGCTACAGAGCAAAGACCACATAAAGTGAGTTTTTCAGTGGACAGGAGTCAAGCACCAGAGATTATGAAAGTCCTCGATGATCGATTGAAAGCTCGTGGGGTATGTGCTCCTTTTCTTATTTTACATTGTCACTCTCGCTGTTCATATGCAGTTGGAGGTGAAACTCATCCACAGTGGCGGCCAGGATTTGGATGTTCTTCCCATTGGAGCAAGCAAAGGCCATGCATTGTCCTATCTGCTAAAGAAGTTCGAGGCCGAAGGAAAATCTCCACTGCAAACTATGGTTTGTGGCGATTCCGGAAACGACGCTGAGCTTTTTGCTGTTCCTGGAGTATATGGCTCAATGGTTGGCTTTTTCTTTTCTTTCCTTTTTGTCCCTTGTGACTTACTGATAGCTGCTGCATCTTTCACAGGTAGGGAATGCTATGGAGGAGCTGATAAATTGGTACAATGAAAACGCTCGTGACAATCAAAAGATTTTCCGAGCCACTGAGACGTGTGCGTCGGGTATCATCCAAGGATTGCAGCACTTTGGCATCGATCCGTGCGTCTCGCCGCGAGACTTGGAGATGGATGGCGATTTTGTCGCGGGTCACAAAGACGGTCATCAGGCGATTGCTCGCGAGATTGTTCTGCACCAGCTTCTGTGTGAAAAGTGGCTCAAGGGCGAGGTGGAGTGCAGTGACCACGTCTTTGAGATTCTCAAGGCTCCAGTGGTAAGAAAAACTCGTTCTTTTTTTTCTTCTCTGAAATCCTCTTAAGTTGAGTGCTCCTTGATTCAGGCTCCAGATTCTACTTTAATTGGCGCTTGGGGAGTTGATATCCAGCTTGCGAATGCAATCGAGATGCTTCGTCCCCTCCACGGCCTTCATAAGGACAAGCGGTTTTGGATCTGGGTTGATCGAATCCGGGTGACGAACATTGGAAAGGACACTTGGCTTGCAAAGTTCGATAAGTGGCAGCATTATGGTTGGTTTTTTTTTTTTTCAGTTTCTTTGCTTGTGTCTAAGCACCGATTCTTTTCCAGATGGAGAGCTCAACTGTCGTATAACAACCGCTATTTTCCAGTCCCCGGTACTTCTTTTTGTTAGTTCTTTGTAACGCTTGTAATCTACCTTTGCGAATGTTTGTAGGGAGGGAAGCCTTATGCTACCGCCATTCAGATCCAGGAAACTTGGAAGGAAGGCTATGCTGGCAAGCCGCTGTTGAAGATATGAAATTGCGATTTTTTATTGGACTCGGGAATAAACAGTACATTATCACACAGGTATGATTTTGATGCTCTCCAAACTATTCACGTAAGAGCGGACGATAGCAGCTGATATGGAGAACCGAGACTGGCATTGCAAGCTACAAGCTTTTGCATAACTCGTGCTCCTCGCTCGGGATCTCTATACGATCGGCACGACCCGAGAAGGCTAGTCCAGTCCGATGCTTCAGGCAAGAACGGCATAGAATCTATGAGATTCTCTGCGAATTCCAGGTAGCCGGCTCGACCAAGGAGATCGATCACGCAGGAAAAATGCTGCTTGAGTGGCTTGACACTATAGTCGACTTCCAGGCTACGAAAGTACTGCCTTGCCAAGAACACGTCCCCGGAGTGGCCGCAAGCAAGCAAAACCAGGACCAAAGCAACGTCGTCTGGAGAATCCATTAAGCTCCCGCGGTGGAAGAGCTCGATGGTTTCCTTGGAGCGACTGCCGTGAGCAAATCCCGCAAGCATTGCGTCCCTGGATACCATGTCTCGATCGATCATCCCATCGAACATCTTCTTCGCTACATCGAGACGACCGGCGAGAGCGTAGCCGGAGACCATGATCGTCCAAGACACCGAGTCGTGCTCCTCCATTCCTTCCCAGAAGAATCTCTCGGCGCTTCCGATCGCCTTGTTGCGAGCAAAGGCGGAGAGCATCGCGTTTTGGGCGATGAGATCTTTGCTCTGTCCCATCAGCTCATACATTTGCTGGGCTTCTTCGAGATGCCCCTCCCTTGCAAATCCGGTTAGCATGCACGTCCACGAAGCGAGAGTCCGATCTCTCATCGCATCAAACAAGTTTTGAGCTTGTCTTAAATCTCCGAGCTGCGCTTCCGCGGCCAACATTGCGCTGTGCGACACCGGATTCTTCTCCGGCATGGATCTGTAAAGCTCCCTCGCTTTGCCAAGGAATCCACCGTGAGCATAGGCCGTGAGCATTGCATTCCAGGCTACAAGATTCAATCTGGGCATGCTATTGAAAGTTTTCCTAGCCTCGTCAACTCTTCCGCGGATGGAGTACGCGACGAGCAGCGTGATCCACGACACCAAATCTCGTTCCGGCATCTTTTTGAAAGTTTCTTCCGCCTCTTGTATATGCCCTGACACGGCAAATGCTGCGAGCATGGCATTCCATGAGACAATGTTCTTGAAAGCCATCAGATTAAAAACTTTGCAAGCGTAGAAAACATCTCCGTGACGAGAATAGGCAGTAAGAAGTGCAGTCCACGACACCACATCGTGCTCCTCCATCGAGTCAAAGATGTTCTTCGCGTCCTCAAGATGCCCTTTATGGGCATTTACCAAGAGCAAGTTGGTCCAGCAAGCCAAGTTCCATTCCGGCATGGAATAGAACACTTTTGTGGTTTCTGAAAGGATACCGTGTTTAGCGTACGCGGACAAGAAAACGGACCAAACCACCATGTCTCGTTCCGGCATTTCATTGAACAAGAGTCGAAGTTCTTGAAAACGCCCAACACGGGCAAATAGCGCAAGCATGACAGTCCAGGACACCAGATTTCTCTCCGGCATTTTCTGGAAACAAGAACTGGCTTCCCGGACCAGCTCAGCTCTTCCAAATGCGCTTAGCATCACAGTCCACGAATGGATGTTCCTTTCTCTCATGCAGTCGAAGATGGTTTTCGTTTCTTCAGTATGCCCTTCCCGGGCATATGCAAGCAGCATGATCGTCCAGGACTGGAGGCTGTGCTCCGGCATCGCATCGAGAAAACTCCTGGCCTCCTCCAGCAGCCCATCTCGCGCGTACGCGGAGATCATCGATACCCAAGAGAACTCGTCCCTCGCCGTGGAACTTGCAAACACTCTTCTCGCCTCGTCGATACTCCCGCATCGCAGGAACATCTGGATGAGCAAATTGGAGATGTAGGCGTCGCTCCTGTGCTGGATCGCGATTTGGGAGTGGAGCTTCTTCGCATCATGGAGAGATTTGGGGGAGAAGCCTGTGAGCTCTTTGATGCATTGGGCTCGATTCATACACCTACATTGCCACGCTGGAGGGGGCAAAATTTAGTAGTCGGAAAATGCTGTGGCTGCAATTGTTTTTAGCTACCGTTGATTCTCTCTCTTTTTTGGCAGGATTATGGCAATGTTGGTTTTGCTCGAGATGGGAGGATTCGATTTTCCACCTTGGCGCTTGGTTTCTTGGGAGCTTGATTATGGCGCTGGAGAGGATTGGTACGATTGGTCGATCTGAAGAAGCTGGGGAAGAAGAGGCAATAGGGGCGAGCAGGAGATACTTGTGGTGGAAGGTTTGAGAGAGTTTTCAACTCGTATCTTGAGTCTTTTAGATTTGCTAATGGAGCTTGCATCAGCCGGGAGTTTGGATCCTCTCTTTAATGGATATACAATTCAAGACAAACTCAAGCAGAAGCAACAGTGGGATTGAACAAACTTGCAAACGAAATGAGTGTTGTTTCTCTTCTGCCTCTCGTATATGCCCGGCTTCGGCAAATGCAGAAAGCATGCCATTTCATGAGACAATGTTTTTGAAAGCCAGTGCAGTCCACGATACTACATCGTGCTTCTCCATCGAAGCGAAGATGTTCTTCCCGTTCTCAAGATGCCCTTTATGGGCATCTACTAACAAAAGTTGTTCCAGGAAGCCAAGTGCCATTACGGCATAGATTAAAACACTTCTGTGATTTCTGCAACGAAACCATGTTTTGAGTATGCGCATAAAAAAGCAATAACCAGACCACCATGTATCTCGTAAAAGTTCATGTAAATGCCCAAGAAGGGCAAATAGTGCAAGCATGACAGCCCAGGACACCGGATTTCTCTCCGGAATTTTCTGGAAACAAGAACTGGCTTCCCGGACCATCTCAGATCTTTCAAATGCGCTTAGAATCACATTCCACGAATGGATGTTCCTCTCTCTCATACAATCGAAGATGGTTTTTCGCTTCTTTGGTATACCCTACACGGGCATATGGAAGGAGCATTCGTCCAGAACTGAAAGCTATGCTCCGGCATCGCATCGAGCAAAATCCTGGCCTCTTCCAGCAGCCCATCTCGCGCGTACGCGGAAATCATCGATGCCCTCGTCAATACTCCCCCGCACCGCAAGAACATCTGGATTGGGGATGCCCTGTGCTGGATCGCGATCTGAGAGTGGAGCTTCTTCGGGTCATCAAGAGATTTGGAGGGCGAAAGGCAGTTCTTCAATGCATTGGGCGCGATTAATAGACCCATTGCCGCTGCCACGCTGGACGGTTTTTAAGGGGGGCAAAATTTAGGGTTCTTTAGTAGTAGCCTAACATGATGAGCGACGAGGACGAAGACAATTCGGGGATCTACGCGGAGAGCGAGCTCGAGTGCGGCGATGACGATCCCGCTGAGCTGCGCGGATCGTCGCATAGGGTAAGCGCCTCCAAAAGATTGTCCTCATTCACGGGATTGCGTGTTACGCAGGTGATCACCGCCGAATCGCTAGCGCTTGCTCAGGTAAGGGATCCATTCTTTGCAGCGCGCCTCCTCATCGCATCTTTGCCGTGGCAGCAACAAGATCTGCAAAGAGTGATGGACATGTTTGGTGTGAAAATCCAGCACGCCAGGGCTCTTCTCATCCACTACCGATGGAACGTCGAGGTTTTGTTTAGCTACATGGCTGAGGCTGGGAGAGATGCGGTCTTTCGCAGGGTTGGTTTGCCAGCTTTGGCTGAAAACCAGCCCGCCTTGCAGCCGCTGCCAAGCACTGTCACTTGCGGCATTTGTTTCGACGATGTTCCACAGGCCGATGCCACTCAAATGGATTGCGGCCATGCCTTTTGCAACGATTGTAAGTGTTCTTCCTTTGCTATCTTTTCTCTTTCTTTGCTTTTCCTTCGATCTAACTCGGAAGGGCAGGCTGGCTCGAGAACTTTACCGTCAAGATCATGGAGGGCGAGAGCCGGAAGTTGAAGTGCATGGCTTTCAAGTGTGCAACGATTTGTGACGAGGAAAAGGTTCGTGCCGTCTTAGCATCCAGGAACAGCGAGGCTTTGGCCCGGTATGAGAGGTGCTTGCTCGAGTCCTACATCGAAGACAATGCAGCAGTCAAGTGGTGCCCGAGCGTTCCACACTGCGGAAATGCCATCAAGGTGGAGGGGGGGCCGTACTGGGAGATCGAGTGCCTTTGCTCGCACCAGTTTTGCTTCAACTGCTTGAAGCTGCCGCACTCGCCGCTGTCATGCAGCTTGTGGGAGCTGTGGGAGCGCAAGTGTAAAGACGACTCCGAGACGAATCACTGGATCACCAGTCACACTAAATCATGCCCGAAATGCACTAAGCCAGTCGAGAAGAACGAAGGTTGCAACCTCATGACTTGCCGCTGCGGCCAGCATTTCTGGTAAGTTGTGTTTATTGTTTCTTCACCTTCAGGAGATGGAAACTAACTTTTCTCCTTGTTCGTGTAGCTGGAAATGTGGTGCTGCCACCGGCGCTGCTCATAGCTACGAGCACATTGTGGGGCATAGTTGTGGTCGCTACAAAGAGGAAGCCGAGACAAGAGCAGCCGATGCAAAACGCACGCTGTCGAGATACCTTCATTATTACAAACTGTGGAGAGCGCATATGGATTCTCTCAAGTTCGAAGAGAAGCAAGAACAACTTGTACAGGAGAAGATTGAAAGGTTGGAACAACGCGACTTGATTGTCAAGGACTACACATGGCTCAAGTCTGGGCTCCAGATGCTTTACAAGGCCCGGCGTGCCGTCTCGTGCTCGTATCCGTTCGCATTCTTTATGTTCGGCAACGATCTCTTCAAGGACGACATCTCCCCGGAGCAGAACGCAATGAACCAGGTGCTGTTCGAAGACCAGCAGCAGCAGTTTGAAGAACAGGTTGAGAGGCTGTCGATGCTTATTGAGATGCCCGAAGAGGTGCTGGAACAAGACATAAGCGGAGTAAGGTTTAAGGTTCTCAGTGTCACCGCGCTCACCGATAGACTCTGCTGCCGACTGTAAGTTTTCATGTTTGCTCGTTTCATGTTTGTTCTGAATGACGATCGTTGTTTGCTTCGTAGGTATGAACTGATTGAAGACCTCCTCGGTTCTGTGATTTCCGTGACGCACCACATCGCGCCATACAGTTCTCAAGTGGAGCGTGTCTCTGCGGAGCCCGCAAGTAAGACCGCTTGTTTTTGAGAGCTTGCTCACTTCGTAATGAGACTTGTTGGCTGTCTGGATGGTCCAGTGAACACCAGCAACCTCTCGGACCAAAAGTGCAAGAGGAGCATTGACGACACAGATTTGGACGCAAACAAGCGTCCCCACACTCACAAAAGTTCTTCTTCCGATGTTTATTGATATTGGAGCAACGAAAAATCTTTCTCACTTTCTGATTTTCCTGTTTCCCTTTTCGGTCTAGCAATGTCTCTAGGGCTCATGGCGTTTGCTGTGCCGCAGATTAGTTGGCGCTGCTCCTTTCCTGGACGACGACTCGAGGTACAAAGCCTTTGGTCTCCTTTCTGTGCGCGTTGTTTAACGTGGTGCGTTGCTTGCAGACTGGAACTTCGCTGAGAGTGGCTGCCTCCATGAATTATAGCAGCCCAAACTCTCCAGGTCAGGAGCGAGTAAGTTCGTGTTTCGGGATTCTTTGATCTTGTTTTTCCCGTCTTGCAGCTCGTCAACCAGCTAAAGCACCATCTTGCAACGAGCCACTCCTACCTCCCTGTTGGAAAGAATGGCCGTGACGATGACGAGCTGCTCCTCTGGTTCCTTCAGGATCGAAAGTTCGACGTGCCCAAGGCTGGGACAAAGCTAGCCAATTACATCGTATCTCTTTCTTTCTTTTCTTTTTTTGATCTAACTGCAGAGCTGTGCAGAAATGGCGTGAAGATTTTGGAGTAAACAGCATTACCGACGACTCCATCAGGAAGATCGCGTCTTCTGGAAAAGCGTATCTAAACTCAAGTCCAGACGTCAAGGGAAGGCCAGTGCTGGTTGTAGTTGCTGCAAAACACTTCCCTCGGGTGAGTTTACTTGATCCAGTGGTTCCAACCTCAACTTGTTGTAGGAAGAAGAGGCTCTAGCCAGTCAGAAGCTGTGCGTGCATCTCGTCGAAATGGCTCTGCAAAATCTTCCTCCCGGTGGCGATCAAATCCTTGGGATATTTGACTTGCGAGGATTCAACGCAGCAAACGCGGATCTTACCTTTCTCAAGTTCTTGGTAAGCGTAGAGGCGCTGTGCTTTATCTCTTTTTTCATCCATTCTTGTTGGTTCGTTCGTGCGAGAAGATCGACGTCTTTTACAGCTACTATCCGAGGCGGCTAGCGGAAGTGTTGTTTGTTGACGCGCCATTTGTTTTCCAACCGGTCTGGATGCTCGTCAAGCCTTTGCTCAAATCCTACGCAAGCTTGGTAAGCCTCAAGTAATTATTTGTGGATCGAGAAGTTAATGCCACTGTCAAACTCTAGGTGCGCTTTTGTACAGCTGAAAGTGTTCGGAGAGACTACTTCACCCAGGACACAGTTCCTCTTGACTTCAGGAAATAGTAGCTCTTTCAATCGTCATCATCCTACTAGGATTGAAGGAGCACTAGCAATGAATAAACTAAGGAGCTTAGCTCGAGCTATAAGAGAGATAAGAACTTTCATCGATCACGGGAAAAGATCACTTTATCTACAGCCCGCTCTTCTTTTACAATCCAAACCATGCCAAGAATCTCTGCAACAAACGAGGACGCTTTGGGGGCTCGATAGTAGCGTCCACTGTCTTTCTTTTCTTGCTTCCTCGCTTTGGGGGCTCGATTCGTGCCTCGATTAGATCCTCGATGTGAAACCATGGCACCTTCAAGGAGACCCTGAGATAGAAAAACATAGTCAGAGACACGAAAAGTATTAATGCTTACCTTCCCTCCATCCGCTGAGCCTTCTCCCTACGTCTTTCTTCCCTGAGACCCACAGGGTGAATTTCTACACTCGAAAAGATTTTACATTCTTACCCTCTTGTTTCGTCAAACCTGCGATACTCATCCATGCTCACTCGTCCAGCCGCGACTTGAAGCTGTGTAAGTGAGCCTTTTTCCAAGGGTGGATCACTACAAAAACCTGTCAAGAACAAAGAGAAGAAAGAGGACTGTAAAAATACGTACTCCCAGTAGATGTGAAGCTTGATAAGACGGCTAGGTAAGATCTCCAGCCGCAGCAGCTCCTCGTAACGCATCAGCTTTTGCAGTTCCTCCTTGAACACAAGATTAACAACTGCTTTGGAGGAACAGTGGTTATGAACTCTTGCAGCACGGTAGTAATACGTCGCTAGATCGTCTGGGATGTCATAGTTTACCACCAGATTCCCTCTGAGATCATCAAACAGCCGCTCGTCCCTGAGGGAGACAAACGTAAGAGTCGCAAGAATTCAATTTTGTCTACCTGAGATCGCTGTTTGTAACCAGCGCTCGCGGTCTCCGACGAAACTTGTACTCGTCACTGGTGAGAAAGGTGTCGAAAGGATTGTATTTCATGTCATTCGCTGGAGAGAGGAGGGCGCTGGAGACGAGCGCCACAGAATCAGCGGTGTTACAAAAGATGACATAACTGTGGAAGCGTTCGCGAATGCGGTCGCGGACGAACAGGATCTTGTCCTCGTGCGTGTCCATAACCACGAACGTGTGACCCACGAAGTCGAGTGAGGCACTCATCGCGCTTCATTCCTAGCTCACTGTAAATCTCCAGCCTTGAATCCGCGGCGGTGCTGTCCATTGTCTTCCTGGGAAACATCTGTCATCTTTGGTCAAGTCTTTATAATGTTTTAAAATTATAGTTTTGTTGTAAATTTTGACCTTGTTTAATGGTTGTAAATGAAAGGCCGAAGTAGTGGGATTGGATCCCAAGCTCATCAGTGTGAATAAAAAACTATGAAAGAGAAGATTTATTAATATGTTACTGTATCTGATTAGAATTTTATAAAAATAAATAAGTTTTAATTGTGGGAGCTAAGTACTAATTAAAATAAGTATTTACATGAGTAATAATATTTATTATTTACTATAAAAGTTAAAAAGACTTCTAAGTCAAGTCTTTAAAATGGTTTTGTAGACCCAATAATAAATTTAATATGAATATATATATCAACCTTAAAGCTATAATTTTGAACGAAAGCAAGGAACTTCAAGAGTTACTATAGTCCATAAAGCACTATTGCAATATCCCACCTTTAAATCTACCCATAGATAATCTTTTGAGACCATTATAAACTTAAACTCATAACCATAATCCAAATTTATCTTTGAGTCTTCCCTCCAGTCAACATCCAAGACTTGTGTTAACTTGGATTCACAACCTTTGCTTTCATCTAGCACTATATATGGGAGGTCAGACTCACTTTGTTCGTCCTCCATATCCTCCTTAACCCCTTTTTGAAGGCAAAAAAATTCTAAAGAATTTTCTCCATTCAAATTTATTATGTTTGTTCTCACTCTACCATTTATATTTAGCTTCACTTCACTCAGTCACACTATGTTGAGGCTAAATGTTTTTTTTGGACACACTATGCTTATCTTTACTTCACAATCTATATTATTTATTCTTGGTTTGCTATTGTATCTGTTCATCCTCACTTCATCATTGGGGTTGAACTCTTGTCCATCCCCTCTACCCCCTTCTTTGAAGAAAAAAAAGTTTGAAACATCAAGACAAAAACGAAAAAGTGAGAAAATTGAGGAAGAACCATTATGGGAGTAAGAAAAAATAGATAAAGAAGCATTAAGAAGAAAATTTTTCAATAATTAGTAATATAGAAATAGGGAAAAAGGAAAGACATGTGTTAAAAGCTTGGAGAACAAGGGACTTGCTATCATAAAATACTTCAACTACCATAATATAAGCAAAAAAGTTCACACTACTCAACCTTCTCAACACTTGAAATAGGAAAATAATAAAAACATTCATATTCTCAAGAGAGCACATAAACTCCTCAATAGCAACAATAAAATAAAGATTCTCAATAGCACTCACAAGTGAGGACATGCACTTTGCCTAAAACTCTAGTTAAAGTGACTCAACCTTAAGAACAAGGAAATACTCAATATTAAAATTAATCATAGACTTTACTAATAAAGAAAAAGCAAGATTCTCAATTTCATGCATATATTCAATATCCAAATTAGTATAAGAAGCACAAAAAACACTCAACTCAACACTGGACTAAGAATGAAAATTATAAGAGTTATAAATGATTAATATGCCAAGAGAAGAAAACATTACAGATTAGAAAAAAACACTAATGTTAAAAAACCAACTCCTTGAGGTGTTGTAGGCTAAAGAATCCTTAAAACCATGACCGGAATGATAAAATGTTCATCAGATGGGAATGAGTTCAAGATTGAGTTTGAGACTGACTCCGAGATTGAGTTTGAGATTGAGTCCGAGATTGAGTCCAAGACGGATTCTAAGATTGAGTTCGAGACCGTGTCTGAGATCGAGTCCGAGACTGATTCCGAGACCAAGTTCGAGATTGAGTCCGAGACCAAGTTTAAGACCAAGTCTGAGATCCAAAATCAAGTCTGAGATTGAGACCGAGTCTAAGATCAAGTCTGAGATTGAGACTGAGTCCGAGATCAAGTTTAAGATTGAGTCCCAGGTCAGGTCCAAGATCAAGTCCAAGATCGAGTCTGAGACTGAGTTCAAGGTTGAGTTTGAGATCGAGTCTGAGATCAATTCTCAGACCGAGTCCAAATACTAATATAGGTCATGGAGCAAAAGTCCAAAGCAATCATCCCACAGGGGGGAGGCCAGTTGCAAGGGGTTCCAAAAATATAATAAGGATAGTGAGGTTTAGTTGGTATAATAAGTGTGAACTTTGGCAAGGGAACTTAACTAAAGCTAAGGTAGTGGTGGTTGAATAGATGAGGTAAGCTGATAAATTGAAAACGAAAAATTTGTAATTTACAATTTGGTATTTAAGCTTTTTCTTCAATTTTAGTGAAGGATAGAGACAGATTACTTAAAGATGGCTAAGGTAAGGCATAAAAGAACTAAAGTAGAGATAGAACCTCCTTTAGAGCTGGATCCTTTAGTAGAACAAGAAGCTATAGTTAAGGAATCTTTGCACGAGGAGAACTCTAGTGAGGAAACTTCCGAACAAAAGTCTAGTGGTAAGGTTTAGTCATCTAAGTTTCAATTGGACATTCTAAAAGGACAATTGGTATAGATTAATGCCCTACTGGAGACCCTCGTACACAAGCTAAAGCTTAACAAGAAACAGAGGAAAAGGCAAAAGACTTTAGATGCTACAAGTGCAGAAGGCGTGGACCTTTTGGCGGGGATTGAGGTAGAACCAAACAAGGTCAAACAAACTGAAATGGAATTAATCTCTCAAGTAGTTCTCAAATACAAACTAAAGCCCCCATCGGTTTTCAAGGGAGTAAATAACTATAAAGTGGTGGAGGATTAATTTTACTATATGAAGGATTTTGAGTGTTGCTATTACTAAGTTTGAAGAAAGTCCCATATGCAAAACCATACTTGGCAGATGATGTTAAGTCTTGGTGGAGAACAATAGAGGCTAATGAAGGACCAATGGCCACTTGGGAAATAATGAAGGCAAGGATCCATGAAATATATATTCCCGAATGCTATTCTGCACTTAAAAAATTAGTTAAGTAGGCTGAAGTAGATAGAAACCATTCAAGAGTATATGAATCCATTCATGATGAAAAGGATCCTTATCACAGATATAGGCAATATAGATGCATTGTATGCCTTTATATCAAGCTTACAGTCTTGGGCTCGAGGCGAGGTGATACATTAGAACCCAACTAACTATAAAAAAGTATTGGATGCAACTATTAAAGTGGATTTCAATGCTAACTTGTGAAAGGGGAACACAACGGGGTTAGAGTCCATATTTAGCAAAGGAGTCAAACCAAGGGGATATATGGCAAAGGGAAATTCAAGAAGAGTTTCTCTAAGAATGAGTCCTCAGGGTTCCAGAAAGGGAGATCCGATGGCTAATGAGCAAGTACGTGGGGGAGTCAAGCGAAAAAGGACAAACCCACGGATAAAAAGGTCAAGTCTGCTAGTAGTGTGGGAAATAATGAATGTTTCAACTATAGTGAAGTATGACACTTTTTAAGGGAATGTCCCTACCCGAAAAAAGACAGAGCCAATATGGCTATTAAGTTAGGTGAAATCCAAATTGAGGTATGTGATTTGGTCCCTAGCTCAAAATTACTCATTACATGAGCAACTTTGGTAGAGAGTCATTTGCAACATCTACTAGCCTTTTGAGGGAAGTTCGAAGGTAGCTTTGTTAAAATCATTATTAACATAGGTGCTTTGGATAATTTTGTGGTTGCAAACATAGTCTGGCAAGCTGAACTAACGGTGCAGTGGTTGGGTGAATCAAGGACTATAGAGTTTGTTCAAGGTAGTCAAAGTGCCGATGAGGGACTTTAACAAGGAAGAGTCGAAATAGGGACATGGAAAGTAGATATGGATTTCACCATATTGGATATAACAAAATTTGACATAATCTTTGGGATGGATTGGTTTAATTAATTTGTGCTAGCCCTGCATGGACAAGGTAGGAATTTAGTGGGAAAATGATCAAAGGTGGAGGCCTAGGACCTAAAGATAAGGCAATGTAAGGCCAAAGACTTCTGCTTGAATCTAATATTCATGAGAGAACAACTCACTAAAAGAATTAAGGCAACATTTTTATACTTACTCTTAGTGGGGAGTGACAAAAAAGACAGGAACAGAAGAAGTACCTTTAGTGATTCAGTAGGTGTTAGACCAATTTCAAAATACCTTACCGAAGGAACTACCGAAGGGATTACTTCCCATACGACCGGTAGAACATTGGTCGAGGGTGCTAAGGCGGTGGTTCATCCCCCCTATTAGTTGAATTAAAAGAAATTCAAGGAGCTCAAGTGTTAATTTGAGGAGTTGGTGGATAAATGGTATGTTAAAGTTGAGCAAGTCACTATATAAGGCACTAATGTTATTTGTGACAAAAAAAGATGGATTTATATGCATGTGCATAAATTACCGATTACTTAACAAGTAGAACAAGTACCCTTTATCAAGGATTGAGGACCTGTTTGATATGTTAGAAAAAGTGAAATACTTCTTAAGGATTGACCTAAGGTCAAAATACTACTAGATCAGAGTAGAAAAGGAAGATGTCGAGAAGACAACCTGTCAAACAAAATATGGAAGCTTTGAGTTTTTAGTGATGCCCTTTGGGATGTGTAGAATTCATCCATAAGATTCACTCTGGAAACTAGTAGCTTTTATGATTGAATAGAAGTTCTAGTAGTTCTATACCAAGTAAGGATGATCAAGAAATAAAAAGAATGGTAGTCCTTACAGTAGACATATCAACAAAGTGCCCCTTGAGTTCTTGATTTGGAGCTTCCCAGCCTCCATAAGGCATTGAGAGTCTAGAAGTGTTGCGAAAGCTGTATGCCAGATTACCCACATCGAGCATGAGGATCAGAGTTTGGTCTTGACCCTGGATTGAAGCAGTGCATCAGAGCTAACTGCCAATCGAGCCATTTCCTGCTTGCTTCGGTCCAGCAGCAAGTAACCCATGATATTGGAGCCACTTTCTGGAATCCAGATCCTGAGCTTGAACTTTGGCAAACACCAGCTGCATCACTTTGTAGGGATCCATGGAGTTGGGGCTGCTGGGCAGTCGATTAGATCTGCTTCTGCTTGATGCAATGGGTACTAGTTCCTCCAAAGATTCTACTGCTACTTGGATTAAGGTGCTGCATTGACCTGGACTCACCACAAGGGCGAGGAATGGCCATGAACCTGAGGTACATGAGCTTGGCATAGCTGAATTCAACAACACCATAATCTGTTTAGCCCAAATCTGTTTCACAGCGAACACCATAACCTTCTCCATCATCATCATCATCAGCAGAAAGGCATTGCTATGGAGTGATCGAACAATAGACCCAGCCCTCTGTTCATCCCGGAAAGCCCAGCCACAATGGTAAATGTAAAACACAAGCAAGGCTGCCCTGGGCCTGAGATCCGGCAGCTGTGGGGTTCTGGGCCCTTTGTTCTTATTATTATAGATGCTTTCTTGAAACATCTGTTTGCAAATCTTCATGTAAAATATGTTTGGAATAATTGTGCAAAGAGCAATAGTTAAGGATGACCCTACTAACTCAATCATGTTTAAAAAATAAGGCACAAAAACTGCAATAAGTAGCATGAGGAGAATAGTAATAAACCTACAAAATATTAAAGTTAAAATCATCAATGATTTAGATATAAAATTAACCTTAGAGTAATTATAAATGATATGTGTTTTTTGATATACTTCCACCTTGCCATGTCAATCAACATAGGTGCAGGTAAAAGTGGAAATTTAGTGATTGGGATTAAAATCCCAATCCAATTAGCAATTCTGGAAACTACCAAAGAATGAGGTAAATTAGTAGTAACAAGAGATTGGCTTGTATGCCCAAACATAATAGCTCTAACAACACCAAATATTATATAAATTCCAATTGGAAGTATAAAGCTTAATGTAAAAACCTAGTATAAACTTAGTGTTAATATAAGGAGGAACAAAATTAAATAAAAAAGGGTGAATAAACAATGCCATCCAAATTTCTTTATTATATAGAAATGTTTATAGTATTTTAACTATATTAATTATTTCTAAAATGGTTTTGTGGACTCTCTTTGATTTCCCAGTGGATGAATAAATGCTAGGAAACACTGGAGTAGCTCCAAAAGTAAAAAATAAAATTCCAAATGCTTTAAGGATTCCACTTAATTTCAGTACTACTGGTATATGATGAAATCTTGTTTCTTTTGCACCTAAAAAATAATAGATTAAAAAAAATTAAAGGGCAAATATAAATATGATATACCTATAGATAACACATATCCCATAACAATTAGTGACAAGTTGCAAAGGAAAGAAAATAATGATCTGATAGTTAAATGCTACCACATCATTGGAAATATAATAAAAAATGCTATCAAAATGGCAATATCATGACTTGGAAAATGTTGAAGTGGAGGTGTACAAGATGAGGCATTGCAATTTTTGACATGTCACTAATGGATATAAAAAATCCCACTAAAGTTTGAAATATCTTCAGATAAAACAAAGTAGTGATGACATGATGTCCTTAATGTGGGAAGGTTTACTTTGCTAATGTCATGTAAGAATCTACATTACTAGATTCTATATATTTGAATATGAGGAGGGTGGTGTGCCAATAAAGTTCTGCAACTATTATATATGTTAATATTCCCACCCATCTGTTACAAGCAATAGAATATGATGATGATAATGTTGCTAATTTTGATATGAAAATAAGATATTAGAACTTTCATTATAAAAATAAAATAAAGAAAATAACCTATCTATCAATAAAATCAAGCAATTCATTAAAGTGTTAAATTTGTTGAATTTAAGCATTTTAATATCATTATTGCCAATACTGTTTTCCATATCTCTGAAATAAATATGCTTATGATGCTTTACTATCTTTGGCCCAGAAGAAAAATGCTTCATATTGATGCCCTTGCTAAGAAATGAGTGTAC